>NC_143152.1:22771026-22980267 GCF_041381405.1 Jatropha curcas | reverse complement strand
TCATATCAGAGCAATGTGCGTTTTTAGACAAAAAATCAATTTTCACACAGAATAAATTAGAACATAGCAATCTTCTATTTTCGAAATTAGAAAGCAGTTTAGAACATACTTACAGAGTTCTAAAGTTACGAGTTTAGAACTAACATACCAAGCTCTCTTCTAATTGAGCAGAATTGACTTTCATTCAAAGGTTTTGTAAAGATATCTGCCAATTGCTTTTCTGTGGGAATGAACTCAATCACGATATCACCTTTTTGTACATGATCACGTATGAAGTGATGTCTGAGTTCTATATGCTTGGTTCTAGAATGCTGAACTGGATTCTTGGATAAATTGATGGCGCTTATGTTGTCACATTTGATAGGCACTGTTTCTAATTTCAGTCCATAGTCTGCCAACTGTTGTTTATCCATAGAACTTGTGCAACACAACTTCCAGCAGCAACATATTCTGCTTCTGCAGTAGAAAGAGCAACATGTCTGTTTCTTGCTAAACCATGATACAAGGGCGCTACCCAGAAATTGACAAGTCCCAGACGTGCTTTTTCTATCTATTCTGCTTCCTGCAAAATCAGAATCACTATACCCAACAAGATCAAATGTATCATCTTTAGAATACCACAGACCCAGATTAGAAGTTCCACAAAGATATCTTAGTATTCTTTTTACAGCAATTAAATGAGATTCTTTGGGACACGATTGAAATCTAGCACATAGACAAACACTAAAGTGTATGTCTGGTCTGCTTGCCGTTAGATATAGCAAAGAACCAATCATACTTCTAAACAGCTTGATATCCACGTCCTTGCCTTTTTCATCTTTTTCTAATTTTGACTATGGACTCATTGGTGTACTACATACCTTGGCATTTTCCATTTTGAATCGTTTCAACAACTCTCTAGTATATTTTTCTTGATTAATGAAAATTCCATTCTCACATTGTTTGATTTAAAGCCCAAGGAAGAAGTTTAATTCTCCCATCATACTCATTTCGAACTCACCCTGCATAATCTTAGAAAATCCTTACAAAGAAGATCATTAGTAGAACCAAAGATTATGTCATCAACATAGATTTGTACAACTAGAATATCTGTGCTTTATTTTTGATAATAGTGTTGTATCAACCTTTCCTCTTGAAAAACCATTTTCTAATAGAAAACTTACTCAACCTTTCATACCAAGCTCTAGGAGCTTGTTTTAAACCATAGAGAGCTTTAGTAAGTTTGTAACATGATTAGGTTTATCAAAAATTTCAAAGCCAGGAGGTTGTTCTACATACACTTCTTCATTTAGAAAACCATTTAGAAAAGCACTTTTCACATCCATTTGATACAACATGAAGTTTTTTAAACATGCAAATGCACAAAGCATTCTAATGGCCTCAAGTCTAGCAACCGGGGCAAAGGTTTCATCAAAATCGATGCCTTCCTCTTGATTGTACCCTTGAGCCACTAATCTTGCTTTACTTCTCACAATATTACCTTGTTCATCAAGCTTATTTCTAAACACCCATTTTGTTCCAATAACAGAATGGTTTTTATGTCTAGAAACAAGTTTCCAAACTTGGTTTATCTCAAATTGATTTAGCTCTTCTTGCATAGCAAGAATCCAACTTTCATCATTTTGAGCATCTTCTAAATTTTTAGGTTCTAATTGAGAAACGAAAGCAACATTACCAAAATATCTTCTAAGTTGAGCTCTAGTCATCATCCTTTCTGAGGGGTTATCCATTATGTCTTCTTGGGGATGATACTTATGAAATCGCCATTCTTTTGGTAATTGAGAATCTTCATTTTCTGTTTCTGGCATTTGACTTTCAACTATGTTCTGATCTTCATGTTCTAATTCTGGTTCAGCTTGACTATTGATGTTCTGATCGCTTTCTGGCTGTTCTAGTTGTTCTGATTGCTCATTCTGCTTTTCAGGATTAGAATCTACAGCAGCATCACTTTCTAATGTTCTAGAAGTAGAGTCAGTTTCATCAAACACAACATGAATAGATTCTTCTACAACTAGAGTCTTTTTATTAAATACTCTATATGCTTTACTATTATTAGAATATCCTAGAAAAATCCCTTCATAAGATTTAACATCAAATTTAGCAAGATGATTTTTCTTGTTATCTAGAATAAAGCATTTGCACCCAAAGATATGAAAATAACCAATATTTGGTTTTCTACCTTTGTATTGCTCATATGGAGTCTTTTTAAGTTTAGATCTTACCAAAGCCCTGTTTAGAATATAACAGGCAATGTTAACTGCTTCTGCCCAGAAATAGTTTGGTAGTTTAGAATCACTTAGCATGGTTCTGGCCATTTCTTGAAGTGTTCTATTCTTGCGTTCCACCACTCCATTTTGTTGAGGTGTTCTAGGTGCTGAGAAGTTATGGAAGATTCTTATCTCGTTGCAAAAAGCATCGAATTTCTGATTTTCAAATTCTCCTCCATGATCACTTCTAATTGCCATGATGTTGTATCCTTTCTCATTTTGTATTCTCTTGCACAGATGAACAAACATGTCATATGACTCATCCTTATTTCTAAGGAAGAGTGTCCAGGTGAATCTTGAGTAATCATCTACAATAACAAATGCATAGAATTTTCCTCCAAGACTAGAAGGAGTAATTGGACCAAATAAATCAAGGTGTAGCAATTCTAAAGGTCTAGAAGTAGAAACCATGCCCTTGGATTTAAAAGAAGTTCTGGTTTGTTTGCCCATTTGTCAAGCATCACAAATGTGATCTTTTTCAAATTTCAACTTTGGCAAACCACGAACCAAATCTTTCTTAGACAGTTTAGAAATAAGGTGCATGCTTGCATGTCCAAGTCTTCTATGCCATAACCAACTAGAATTTTCAATAGAAACTAAACATATATCCTGGTTATGCATATCAGAGAGATCTACTAGGTATATATTTCCAAACCTTTTTCCAACGAATAAGGTTTTATTATCATGCATGTTCTGAACTTCACAATGAGAAGGTTCAAAGATCACTCTTCTATTTTTATCACAAATCTGACTAACACTCAACAAGTTGTAATGTAATCCTTCTACTGAGCATACATCTTCTATTGAAGGATTAGAACCTACCACACCAATACCAACGATTTTACCTTTTGCTTTGTCTCCAAAGCTTACTGTACCTCCCTTTTTCTTTTCTAATCTGGTGAACTTCCTTTTGTCACCAGTCATATGCCTAGAGCAAGCGCTGTCCATGTACCACATCTCTGTTTTCAGCTCGCTCCTTAGGCACACCTGAAAAGATCAAGCAGATTTAGGTACCCAACTCATATTGGGTCCTGGAGGATTAGTGGTAACAGGTGCACTATGATTTTCCTTTTTGTTGAAACTTTGATGTTCTAAAGTCACAACATTAGAAACAGCATTTTTCTGATTAGAAACACGATTCAGTTTAGAAATGCTATCACAGTTAGAACTTGTCTTCTTTTTAGAAAATGATTCTGAAATTGATTTTAGAATTCTAATCTCAGTTTTCAAAGATTCATTTTTAGAATTCAGATTTTTGCATTTTTCTTCAAGATGTGTCAGATTTTCAGAAAATCGATTATTACAACTTTTAAGATCTTTGATTTCTATAGCAAGATCTTTGCATGTAACTTCTTGATAAAAAGCATCTTTTAAATGATTACTTTCAGATTTTAATTTTCTGAAATCTTTCTTTAGAACTTTATGCTTTCTAACAAGTTTTTCAAACTCATTGCAAAGATTATTGTAAGTATTTAAAAGATCACTTTCTGATTCGGGTTCAGAAATACTTGCAGTGCTTTCATCATTCTCATGGACCGTTGCATTTGTTTCGTTGATTCCAGCTTTCTGTGTTGAAGTCAGAGTGCTGATTTCTTTGGAGTCAGAATCGATAGTAGCCATTAAACAGATATTAGCAATCTCTTCTTGATCACTGTGGCTTTCAGAATTAGAATTGTCTGAATCACTCCATGCAGCTACAAAAGCCTGCTTCAGCTTCTCTTTTGTTGACTTCTTTTTCAATTTAGGACAATTAGGCTTGATATGTCCAGGTTTGTTGCATTCATAACAAACCACTTCAGAAGGTTCTTTCTTTGGTAAGTTCCCATTCTTGGGTGGAAAGTTCTTTTTGTTAAACTTTTTCTGTGGCCTTCCACTCTTTGTATAGAACTTTTTAAATATTTTAGCAACAAGTGCTAAATCATCACTATCAAGATCAAAAGAACTTTCTTCACTAGAATCTACCCTCAAAGCCAGTACTTTCTTTTTCTTATCTTCTGTTGTCAAAGAAGATTTCATTTCTTCTGAAACAAGAGCTCCTATAAGATAATCATAAGTGACGGGAGTGTCTTTGTAATTCATGACAGTTCCTATAGAATCCCATTTTCTAGGTAGAATTCTAAGGATTTTCTTAACAAGCTCATCTTCTGAAATTTTCTTTCCGAGAGTTCTCAAAGGATTAACTATATTAGTAAATCTAGAATTTAATTCTGCAATAGTTTCCCCTTCTTTCATACTAAACATTTCATATTCTCTCCAAAGGATATTTATTCTGGATTCTTTTACTCTATCTGTACCCTCATAGGTGACTTTAAGTTTTTCCCATACCTCTGTCGCAGATTTACATCTAGACACTTTGTTGTATTCAGTTGCATCTAAAGCACAATGAAGAATATTAATGGCTTTTGCATTTACAGCAATGTCATTCCAATAAGCATCGGTATATTCTTCTTCTGTTTTTCTAACTAACTCATCTCCTACAGTTTTCATGGGAATACGAGGACCAGTGATAACATTCCTCCAGCAGTTTATATCAACTGATTTCATGAAGTTCTCCATTCTAGTTTTCCAGTAAGAGTAATTAGAGTCATTGAACAAAGGAAGTCTAGAAACAGATTGTCCTTTTAAAGAAGAAAGAGGAAGTGGGGTTGCCATGGGATCTTATCTCTTAAGCGGTTAAGCTTCGGTAAGTCAAGAGCTAAAGCTCTGATACTAGATTGTGGGTCCCGTATATGTATGGCACAACCCAAGAGGGGGGTGAATTGGGTTTTCTAAAAACAGATATAAATTTTAGAAATTCTAAACAAAATATAGAATTCTAAGTGCAGCGGAAAAACAAAGAACTTTGTGAGAATAGAATATGGATTAGAATCACCTCACAATGTTCTATTTATAAAAGATAGAAAGTCTGTGCAAAGTGCAGCTATTGATCAGAACAGCTTCACACTGACTTATTCAATATCAGAGCTTCTTTATGAAGGAAAGCTATTGAAATTAGAACTTCCTCATAAAGTTTTAGAAAATCATATAAAGCTATGTGAAAGACAGTTATTGAATTCAGAACTTCTTCACAGAGCCTTAATCAAGTATCAGAACAACTTTATAATGGAAAGCTATTGTGATTAGAACTTCTTCATAAAGTTTAGAAAATTAATTAGAAACCCAAGCAATGAAATATAGTGTGACTAGAACAACAGTTAGAACATGGTATATTCAGTTATTAGAATTCCAGAGTTCTAATGTTCAGAAAAGATAAGACTTATTACCGTTTTAGAACAACTGAATCATTAACAATTTTAGCGTTTCTAAAAATTAAGCCGAGGTGTTATTAAACCAGTATCAAGCAAACTTCAGAAATAAAAAGATTAACACAGAGATTTATAGTGGTTCGGCACTAACTCGCCTACATCTACTCCCCAAGACGCATCTTGAGATCATCAACTATGTTATCTCTTTTAAAGGGTAAGAGACAAACCAACAGTACAAGGCAATAGATCAACACCTAGATCTACCCTTTTGTCCCACTAGATTTTCCAAAGGTTCTAGTTAACCTCAACCCTTTCTGTTTTTGGTAGAGTACAGAAACTCAATTCAAGAGATTAAAATCCCATACATGGAGAAGGTCGCTTGATAACCTCTATCACAATAGCTTCTAACCTAAACTATTACATCCAAAAGTTTAACAAATAAAGAGCCTGTTTACTATAGATTACAGATTCTAAATAGACAGAAAGAAACGCACATATAAGCACAGGAAAAATAGTTTATCAGATTAGAAGATCGATTAGAACACAGAACCGTTTTTCAAAAGTAATTGTAAAAATTCTTTTCACTTTAAAGATAAAAACGTTAAGTGTAGAGATGAAAAGAAAAATGGGGGTAGAGAGTAAGTTTTGAGAGATAAAGATTTGATCAATGAGAGAATGCTCTTAAAATGAAAACTCTTACATCACCATAGCTTAAGACGTGAAAGCTCCTATTTATAGAGAGCATCTTGTCCCTTGCTTTTGGAAAGTGGATATTTCATTTGAAATCAGAATATTTTGCTTTCCTTTTTTTTTTTTTTAGAAGATGCGAAAATCTTTGTTACCAAAAATTTATTTTATCCTTTTTGGTAAGAGAATAAAACACGATTTTGCTTTCCTTTGAACAAAAGATTTTCGGCAGCATTATTTTGGAAAATATTTTTACGGAAGGATGCTCTTACTAAAAACGAAAAAGATTCTCCTTCGTTCTTAAGGTAAGAAAATAAATTTAAGTACTTTAGATCTTTCAAAATATATTTCCGAAAAATGTATGATTTTATTACCAAAAACATTAGAGAAGAATTCTCTTTAATTTTAGGAAATTAAATCATTTCGATTGAAAGAATATTTTTCGAGAACAAATAAAAGAATTTATTTTGAGAAAATCTAATTTCCGAAAAATATTTTTGACTGAGAGAAAAATTTAATTTATGTGCTCATATATGAATTTTCTCTCTATCCTACAAAGTGTCCTAAATACCTAACCACTAGAGTCTTCGGATAATCTTCACACTCAATGTAGGACTTGCCTTGTACGATTTCTTTTCATATAAATTTTACATAAAATATTAGCACACATAATATAATTTTAAATTTATTTATTTTATATTAATCATCAAAATCCGATATTAGAAATTGATTTTTGAGCCAACGGCGACGGGCTTGCACAACGCTTTTAACATGTGTTCCGCGTGAACATAGTAAATTTGAAAATACGCCCGAGAAAAGGAGTATTAATTTATAAGAACCGTTAATGTAGCAATCAGAGCAAGGATAGAGTGACACCCAAACGACAGATTGGGCAGTCAGCCACATGAAGTCAGCAATCCATGACGATAACAATTGACGTTTGCATTAAAGTGAATGTCCTATTGCAACATGTTCACATCACATGGGCTTCTAGCTGTACTGCACTTTCTTTAATATATTTTTTAAAATAAATTTTGACTAATTAGAAGATTTTGCAGAAATATCATAAAAGTTGAGAGGAATATTTTTTTTAAAATAAATTTTTACTAATTAGAAGATTTTGCATAAATATTATAAAAGTTGGGTCGAACCTTCAATTTTATCCGCAACTTTTCGATTGGTTACAATTTCATATTAAATCGATTTTGTACTTTGGATACCTTAACTTATCAATTAGTTGTAATTATACCATAATTTGAATTTTATCCAACTCATTATTTTTACATCTTAAAATTGATTCAATTTTAAAATCAAAAACTCAATATTAATTTTATTTATTTATTATATGAATACTTTGGTTTGAATTTCATTATTTATTGTTTAAATTGGGTATGAAGTTCATTCTTTTAATCAAAATTCCAACTTTAGTTTACTTTTAGGGTGTTGTAATTCCTTTTTAGGATACAAATATACCCTAAAGGTAAATTAGGGTGTAATTGTAATTAGAATGATAAATTCAGAGTGCTCAGGTACAAAAGTAGATTTAAAATGAATTACAACTATTGAAAAAGTTGAGGATGAAAATGAAGGTTTCGCGTAGAAGTTGAGAAGAAAATTTTATAAAATCTAAATACTAATATTTTAAAGTTTAGACATTATTTTTATGACTTTAAATTTATACAAAAAAATTTTCAGTTTTATATAATTAGACTTAATTAGCTACTCCGATATAAATGCATTATACAACAAACAAATTATAAACAGTGTTTTGTTTACATAAAAAAACAGTATTTTGTTTAAAGGGTGTGTATTTCTGACAATATAAAAGAAAAAAAAAAAAAGCAGTGACATTTTTTGTTATTGGCTCCGTGTATGGGCCGGTATTGGCAATAAATTTTTCATTATATATACACCTATTTGCTGCACCTTTTGCGCTAACTCATTTTTCTAGCTTCTTCCTATCAGTATTCCTTGAAATATAATCTCATCAGATTCAGATTTCTATGCCTCACTGTCACAGTCATAGCCATGGCCGAAAAGGTTTGTTCTGTGTGATTCTTATTGCTCTTATCGTCTTTTACCTTATACCCACTTAGCTTATTCTTTTTGTAACCTTTGTGTACTGGTGGTTTTTATTTTTTTATTTTTTTAATTTTCTTTTTTAGTAGAAAATATTTGGATTAATTGAATAGATTTTGGTTTTATAATTTTATTATAATGTTGCAGAAGGTAACAACAATGGTGATTAAGGTTGATCTTGATTGCGAAAGATGCCGCAAGAAAATCAAGAAAATACTCTGCAAAATTCCTCGTGAGTATCATTTTCTTAATTTTTTTCTATTTTTTGTGTATTTTAATTCTTTTTTGCTTTCTTTGCAATAGAGATTCAAAATCAAGTGATTGATGAGAAGGCAAAAACAGTAACAATTACTGTAGTATGTTGCAGTCCAGAAAAGATCAAGAAAAAGATCCTTCGTATGGGTGGTGCATCAGTCGAATGTATTGAAATTCTTCCAAAACAACCACCACCACCACCACCACCACCAACACCACCACCACCACCACCACCAACACCACCACCACCACCACCACCACCACCACCCGAAGATCCAACAGACAAAACGCAGAAGCATGAACCAAATCAGGCGAGGGATTGTTGTCAAAAATGTTCTGAAGGGCGTCATTGGGGGCCATGTTTTGAGGTTTACCGAAGGCTTCCGCCTTCTTTTTATGGACCACAAGTTCCAATACCATGGTACGAAGCTTATGGACGGCCGGTGTATGATAGCTGGAGCTGCAGTGGCTATTACTACAGCGGTTGCCGGAGAGGATTTTGTGTGGGTAGATGTGATTGCTTAAGTGAAGAAAATTCGTGGGCATGTATAGTCATGTAAAAAGAGATGTTGGTGGGCCTAGTTATGTTATGATCTTTCAATAATTGCTTTCTTTCATCCAAATTAGGTCTGTACGGTAGAACCGCACTGAATTAACATCGAAAAATCGCAAAAAAAAAAAAAAAAAAGGGAGTTTTATATGAGGAGTGTATGTTTAGGTCTGTGCTGCTTCTCTACTCGGTCAATAAAAATTGCGCTATCGTATTTCCTATTTCTGTTCTTTTTCTACATTCAACCCGAACCAAACTAATATTGATATATATATATATATATTAAATTAAATGTTATAGTTTATTATTGAAATTAAAAATTATATTTCTATTTATTAATAAATATTAAAATGGTGTAAGACTCGGAATACAATTTTGTTTTTATTCAAGGGGAAGACTATCACTATAGTTGACTGAAGTACTACTAATTAATTAAACAATGAATTTGATATTTGAAGAGAAAATTTGAGTTTAAATCAAATTTTAATGTAGACATCCATATAATCTTTTTTCTACTATAGATTGTCTTATTATTATATTTAATTTTATAATTATAACTATTCTAATTATAACTTTATCTTTTTAATTAAAAATGTCAACGTTTCAAACCTTTTTGTTTTTTTAATCCAGTCAGAAAAATATGAAAAAAAATCTACATTTTGTTTAGCTATGAATTTGTTTTGTCATAAAGTTTAGAAATCATCATTTTTTCACATGATTGCTTTTATTATTTCATACGATTAAATTTGTCCTATAACTCATTTTTATTTTGCCATTTAAATTTTTCTATTTGTAAAAGGAAATCTTCTCTTATATTGAGTATGCTTCTTTCCAACAATTGGTTGACAAGACAATCCGTTATAATCCTAGAGTTTATTAAATATGTACGAGAAAAAGTGGCATTTTGATATTTTTTATAATCAAAATTAGTGTATCCTTTTGATTAATAATACTCTCATATATCATTATCTTGTAAAATTATTTTATGTGAACCTTCAATTTAATCATGAAAATCATATACCTTATCATCTTTTATTAAATCAAGATGGATGAAAATCTTCTCTCTTGTGTTCTTAGCATTCCTAGCGAAGGATGAAAAATTCTTTTATTAAAATATTCGTCTGAACAACCCTTTTTTACTTTAAAATAAAGTCAATTTTGAACGATAATTCATCTACACATAAAATAATTGAACCGTTTGTTATCAAAATGAGATAAATGCATCTATTTCCTTATTTTATTCATCATTTATATATTTACAATTTCTTTCACGAGAATTTCTAATTACCATCCGAAGAAAACTAATATTTTTATATGTTTTAGCTAAATAAAAAAATAAATCCTCCTCTTTCTATCATTTTCTATTTGAATATAGTTAATAAAAGATTTTTATTTTTACCTTTTGGAGGAATTCTGACTTTATATGACGCGGAACCTTATGGAAATTAATTCCAAGAACTCTATGACAAGATTGGAATAGTTTCAAAGATCAAACTAAACTCTCCCTCTATGGCACCCAAAGTTTAAGGAAGCAAGAACACCAATAATTGAGTAAATAAAAACAAGATAAACGCCACAAGTAAATTGATAAGTTTACATTGATTCTTGATGCAATCAGAGGAAAGCAATCTCACAATCACTCTAATCAAAGAACACGCCAAAAAGCATGAACAAATCTGAAGATTTTATTAATTCATTGAATGATTTGTTTAACAATAAAACAAAGCTATTTATGCTAGATCTAAAAGCCTAATCCTTAAAGGATTTAGAATAACTAATCCAAACAAATTAAGGATAAGGATTAACTAATCTAAAGCAACAAAGGATAAGAATAGTTAATCTTAACAAATTAAGGATAAGGAATAACTAATTCAAATCAATTAAGGATAAAGATTAACTAATCCAAACAAACTAAGGATAAGGAATAATTAATCCAACTCAACTAAGGATAAGGAATAATTAATCCAAACCAACTAAGGATAAATAATAACTAATCCAAACAAATTAAGAATAAAAAATAAGGCTAGTCGAATTATTGGTGGCCTAACCCATTAAAAGCATTTCAACTCAAAACTAATACAAATGGGCTAACTTATTACACGAAAGTTATGTTCTAGTACGGCTAGGGTATGCTACACCATCAATATATGCCTCCAACAATGTAAGAAGCCTAGGTGTGCCTTCAAGTTCCACACAACACTTGTTGAAAATGAGATGATGAAGCTCTTGTGTAACTTGGTCTTGAACATATAAGGACATGGCTGCCCCATATCTCTTTGTATGACTTCTTGTAATTGGTCCACTAGGAAGCATCAACGGATCTCCTTTGTTGTTCTCCATGCTTCCTTGAGCTCCATAGACGAGTGGTGGTGGATCCATATCATTCCCCCTTTCCTCAAATCTGCATCCATGTCAAAAGGAGACAAATCATTAACATTAAAAGTAGCGGAAACACCATACTCACCTGGCAAGTCTATCTTGTAGGCATTGTCATTAACACGCTCCAAGCCTTGAAATGGACCATCTCCACGTGCATCAAGCTCAGTCTTTCATTGGTTGGGAAACCTCTCCTTCCGAAAGTGTACCCAAACCCAATCTCCAGGCACACACATTAGCTTCTTCATTCTCTTGGTCACAAGGTCAGCATACCGTTTGTTCCCCCTTTCTATGTCTATATTAGCTCTAGCCTTAGCGTGCATCTCCCTGACTAAGGCGGCCTTCTTCTCACCATAAGAAAATTCCTGTAACAAAGAAATAATACTAGAAGGCAGAGTAGAAGTGTCAATGTTAGGAAAATTAAGCAAAAACTCTTTAAACCGAATCATCACGACCGACCTACCATCACTAACGCTGCTTCCTTTCTTTCCCTCTCTCACATAAAGAGTTTGTTTCTTTCTTTCCTCTCTTGGTGTTTTACTCACCATTGGGCCATTAATTTGTTTCTTTTCACTCTTGGCCTCTTTTCCCCTCTTTTCGTCACTCTTTTCACACTTTTGCTCTATCGAATTCGAAACCTCGCTCCCATTTTCCCTCAAAGTTGAAGCCTCTTTCTCAGGTAGCTTCTGTTGATCAGTAGATACTTCAAATTCCTGCAAAGGATCAACAAACACACTTGGCAAAGATGGGTTAAGATCATTAATGGCCAAATAAGCTCCCTTGCACAAAGGTACAAGTATAGGTTGATTGTTGTACAAAGCATGTTTAACCTCACTTGTCCTAGCTATCAAACTCACATTCTTTTTTTTTTCTTTTCCCTCTTTCTTTTTATTTGCACTCTATTTATTTTCACTCATTTTATTTTCACTCTCTTTTTCCTTCTTTACAGCCTCAAGTGTCATCCTTTGCTTATCACATTGGTCTTCATACACTTCTTTTGAGGAAAGTGGTGTTAGAATGGTCTTTTGCCCATCCTTTGTGAATGAATATTTATTGAGGTATTCCACACTTTTCCCTCCTTGCACCCTTCTTACTAATTCATTGTGCAAATCCCTAAAGTAATGAGTAGGGATAAACTTTTGGTGCATTAATCCCTTCATAGTCTCCCATTGCGGCACATGTTGCATTCTCTTCTTTTTCCTTTTTAATAGTAACTGTTCCACTAGAACATGGCATATCCTTTGAACTCAACAGCTGCAAGGTGGGGCTTTTTCTCATCGGAATAATTATGGCATTCGAAGATTTGCTCTACCTTTCTTTCCCATTCAAGGTATTCTTCAGCGTTGTTTTTACCATAAAATTCTAGAATCCTCATCTTGATGGATTCCAAGTGCCCATCAACCTTACTAACATCAGTGTTTTTAGCCTCCTCTTCATCATGGGCTTGAAATCTAGTTGGGGCAGGAGTATGTGGACGAGCTCTTGTTACATTAGAGCTTTGGGCTGCTTTTATTTCTTTCAACTCCTCTCTCGTGTCTTAGAGGAATTTGTTGTGAGTTCGAAACTGTCCTTGAATTGACTCCATTAAAAGTTTTAATTGGAGATCCTTTAATTGACTTCTGTCCCCACTATTATCTCTAGACTTGCATGTACTCATGGTTAGTGCTCAAAACAGAAAACACGAAAAGATTTGAGTCACTCCCTCACGTGTTTACACTCTTTAATCACTCCTTGTAATTCCTCCAATTGTACTTCAAAATCTTAGGCTGACTAACCAACTCAAAAGTACGTTTAGAAACAAAGAATAAACCTTAACAATAAAAGTAAACACAAATTCTAGAAAGAAGATTCAAACATAAATGGATGGTAGCACAAGGACAAGACTATGTACTACTTGATTATATAAACTTAGAGTGTAGGAACAAATAAACACACTCTAACAATGTAGAAGAAGCAAAGATAGCACAAAAACAAAGGAAACAAAACTAGAATTAAGAAGACGAATTCTGGATATAATGTAGGAATTTAGTTCACCACAAAAAGCAAACCAAATATGGACCTAATTTAATTCTACCCAATCAAAGCAAGCAAACAATAAAACGAAAAATTCAGATTTGATTAATTTGATTAATTTAACTCTGAAGGTGCATCATTGTGCAAATAAGTGTAAGATAAGCTGTTCTAGCAAGAATAACTAGGTTGTCCAAACAAGGGTCATGTGTTTCCTAAGAATAAGATCCCAAATTAAGTCAAAATATTATGCCTTATCCCAAACAATATAATCCAATCTAGATAAGATTAGGTTTTTACAAGGATTTAAGTGGATAAGTTTAAGCTCCAGAAGATATGGACAAATAATTATGCTGCCTTATCCCACAAAATAGATAAATTAGATTTTATCAAAAGATTAAAGTGGATAAGTTTAATCTCCAAAAGATAAGGATAAATAATTATGCTGCCTTATCCCACAAAGTAGATAAGATTAGATTTTATCAAAAGATTAAAGGATAAGTTTAATCTCAAAAAGATAAGGACAAATAATTATGTTGCCTTATCCCACAAAGTATAACCCAATCTAGATAAGGATAAGCTCTATCAAGAAGCAAAGTGGATAAGTTTAAATTCCACAAGATAAGGTCAAAATCTCTATGGATTAAGATAAAAAACCACACCACACAAGGACAACTTCAATGGTAGCCGAATTTTTCCTTTCTCTTTCTTTTTTTTTTTAAACAGATCTGATTAGACAAATCTAAAGCCACATATTTTTTTTTTTTTGGAAGAAACAAGAACGAACAAGAAATCACAACTATGCAAAATTCAGAATTAAAACTAATCAAAACTATAAGGCAAACACAAGAATTCAAGAAAATAAAAAAACTCAAAACCCTAGAACTAAGAAAAATAAGAATTTAACTTAATCTTTGGCTCTAATACCAAACTGATGCGGAACCCTATGGAAATTAATTCCAAGAACTCTATGACAAGATTGGAATAGTTTCAAAGATCAAACTAAACTCCCCCTCTATGGCACCCAAAGCTTAAGAAAGCAAGAACACCAATAATAGAGTAAATAAGAACAAGATAAATGCCACAAGTAAATTGATAAGTTTACCTTGATTCTTGATGCAATTAGAGGAAAGCAATCTCACAATCACTCTAATCAAAGAACACGCCAAAAAGCATGAACAAATCTAAAGATTTTATTAATTCATTGAATGATTTGTTTAACAACAAAACAAAGCTATTTATACTAGATCTAAAAGCCTGATCCTTAAAAGATTTAGAATAACTAATCCAAATAAATTAAGGATAAGGATGAACTAATCTAAACCAACTAAGGATAAGAATAACTAATCTTAATAAATTAAGGATAAGGAATAACTAATCCAAACGAAATAAGGATAAGGATTAACTAATCCAAAAAAACTAAGGATAAGAAATAATTAATCCAAATCAACTAAGGATAAGGAATAATTAATCCAAACCAACTAAGGATAAATAATAAGTAATCCAAACAAACTAAGGATAAAATATAGGGCTGGTCGAATTATTGGTGGCCCAACCCATTAAAAACATTAGAACTCAAAACTAATACAAATGGGCTAACTTATTACTCGAAAGTTATGCTCTAGTACAGCCAGGGCGTGCTACACCATCAACATATGCGTCCAACAATGTAAGAAGCCTAGGTGTGCTTTCAAGTTCCACACAACACTTGTTGAAAGTAAGATCATGAAGCTTGTGAAACTTGGTCTTGAACATATAAGGACATGGCTGCCCCATATCTCTTTGTATGACTTCTTATAATTGGTCCACTAGGAAGCATCAACGGATCTCCTTTGTTGTTCTCCATGCTTCCTTGAGCTCTATAGACGAGTGGTGGTGGATCCGTATCATCATATTTATTCTTTCTGGAGTTAATCTTCTTGATTAGAAGTGTATGTCATAGGTAAAGCATGTACCCAATCATATTTTGTTAAATGTGCTAAAGAATAAAGTAAATACAATTTTATGTATAGTAGATTAAGTCAACCGTAATGTTGTTTAATATAATTTAGATGGAGATTGCATTTTGAAGGGACTTCCAACTAAAAATTTATATATGTTTTTTGAACTGGAAAATATCAAGCTTTATTAGCTAATGGAATAAATATATGACAAGCACGGCGGGATTGAATCCCCCAAACTTCAAAATGGTCATAACTAATAGAGGCCTTAGCAAGATTATGAGCACCCAGATTAGCTTGCCTTGTCTTTGAACCCATCTAATGTTAATATCACTCCTAATGGCTAAGATAGCCTTACAATCCGAAACTAATAAACCAAATTCAGAGTTATCCCAAAAAGAAGAATTAATGGCAAAAACTAAATAATGGCAGTCCGAAAAAATTGAACCATATAAAGGCAAATTGTCGCGAGCAAACATAAGGCACCTATGCAATGCTAAAGCCTCCACCAGAGAAGGAGTTACAGTACCCTCTTGATAATTAGAAATGGCCAAATGGAAACAACCTTCATCAGATTCGACAATAGTGGCAAAACCAGTAAAACCAGTGTTGTTGAAACTGGCCCCATTAACAAAAGCCTTCCAACCTGTATCGTGGAGCATGACAAAAGGGTCAGTAGTGGGACCTTGCATGGAATTGAGGTGAAGACGAGAAGATGACGTTCGAGAAGAATGAGAGGCCCTCTAATCTTGAACAAAACGACAGACTGTGGCATGGATTTGCTGAGGTGTCAAAAAATCATTGGACCAGACCATCTCGTTTCGAGCAAACCATATTTTCCAAGCAATAGACCACACAACTCAGCAGCTTCTTTCCCTTGACTAGTCAGTACCTGCACGAAAAAAAGTGAGAAAGAAATATTTGGCATTGGTAAACTAACGCCACCAAAACTCCAAACACTCGCCACCCTCCCACAATGAAGCAAACAGTGATCCAAATCTTTCTCCAAATTAAAGAAAATACGCTCACCCCCCACCTCTAGACCACGACCTCGAAGCTTCATCCTAGTTGGCAAAACACCCCTTAAAGCTCTCCACAAAAAATCCTTAACCTTCGGTGGTACATCAAATGTCCAAATTCTACTCCAAAACTCCCTTGGACATTTAGGTGGTTCTGTACCAAAAATCTTCAAACTCAAATAATAAGCCGTCTTAACACTATACACACCCTTTTTGTCATAATGCCACAATAAAGTATCCTTCCTATTATAAATACTAAGAGGGATATCAGTAATTTTCTCACACTAAAAAGGTTAATAATTTTCTCAATATCCCACCGACTCTCCCCGGTTACCATAAGATCATACACTCTCATAATATTATTAATAAAGCAATCCCCATCCTCCGCAACAAAAGATCCCTCCTTAGGAATCCATGGATCTCTAGAAGCAAAAATATCCTCCCCATTTCCCACTCTCCAAAGCACCCCTTGCTCTAAAAGCCCACTAGAAGACAGGACACTCTTCCAAATAAAACTAGAATTAGTACCTAGTTGAGCATTTAAAAAATTTCCTTGATGAAAATATTTAGCTTTGAAGACCCTTTAAAGAAAAGTGGTAGTTTCAATTAATAACCTCCACCCCTGTTTTCCTAGTAATGCAATATTAAAGCAAAACAGATCTCGAAAAGCCATCCCACCAAATCCCTTATGACCACTCATATTACTCCAAGAAAGCCAGTTGATGCCTCCCCTTTCACCCTTCCCATTCCACCAAAATCTATTCAAAATAACTTGCAACTCATTACACAAAGATTGCAGCAGTTGGAAAATAGTCATGCAATAAGTAATAGCTTAGGCAGCCGATTTTATAAGAACTTCCCTCCCTATCCTAGAGAAGAATTTGTTACTCCACCCATTCAACCTCTTCCAGAGTCTGTCCTTTAAGAAACTAAAAATTTGTTTTTATTACGCCCAATAAGAGACGGCAAACCCAAGTAAGACCCATTGCCCAGAGGATTAAAAACCCCAAGGGTACCCCGAATACAAGCTCTAAGATTTTCCGTAACATTCGAGCTAAATTGAATACCGAATTCCTGAAAATTTATCGCTTGACTCAAAGCACTAGCATAAGCCTCCAACATAATATAATATATAATATATATTTTATATTATATATAAGAATTCATATTTATAATAGAAGAAAAAAAATAATATGGACTTAATCATAATAGCCCACAAATCACCCTTTCTTGTAGACAATTGACTCTTCCAATCAATCAATTAGTTTTATTAACCTAATAAGGGAAAATTACTATTTCATCCCTGTATTTTGACCAAATTAATAACTTCGTCCATGTATTTTGGTCAAATTACTCGGACATTCCTAAGGTTTCACTCCGTCTGATAATATGGTACTTCTGTCTAAAAAATTGCATTTTTCCGTTTATTTTACGTGAAAAGTCTAAAATACCATTATTATGGGACCCATAAACATGATAAAATGTACATTTTAATATTTCTAAATTATATTTTCCTTTTTTGCCTTATTCCAATCAATGACTTAGAATATCAAAGAAACGGAACTACTGGTGACCTTGACCAATCATCATCGCCGCCTCCTTGTCCCGCTATTGTCAACCCCCCTCAACCTATATCCCCTTAACTGTCATCACCACCTCCATAATAGGTTTACAAATCAACGTCGTCGGTATAATTATAGACGTTCCAAAACCAGAAGAGACAACCCCAGTAACATATGCGAGCTTCAAATTCCTACCAAAAGAAACAACAAATCTCCAATACTCAGTTGAAGATTGTTGTAGCCTTGTTATCGTCGATGGAGTTGTGTAACTTCGAAATCCGAACTTGGAAGGCTCTAGAAGAAGGAGACCAAAGGACAATTCGCCTGTAAATCCATCGCCAGACACAAACTCATCAACCCGATGACATTGAAGATGTCTGCCGTGAGGTCCAAATCATGCATCATGGTCACAAGCAGATTCCAATTCTAATTTTCTTTTTATTTTTTGGGAAAATAATTAATTCGTCCCTGAGGTTTAACCAAACTAAGTCATCTCTGTAGTTTGGCAATATTAATTAATGGTCTTTGAGGTTTACTTCCGTCAAACCACTTGGTCCTTCAGTCCATTTTCCCCAGATTTTTTCGTTAAAACCTTTAAACAAGACTAAAATATCCTGACACATAAGAATGGAAAATAATTAATTCGTCTCTGAGGTTTGACCGAACTAACTAAGTCATCTATGCACTTTAGCAATATTAATTAATGATCCCTGAGGTATACCTCTGTCAAACCATTTGGTAATTCTATTTATTTTCTCTTGATTTTTCTATTAAAACCTTAAAAAAGACTAAAATATCATTACATTTAAGAAGAAAAAGACTAAACTAACCTAGTTTATTTGCTTTATAACAGAATGACAATTAAGTCTTATCAAACTTACAATTGGAATTCTGCAAAAAATGTGAATTTTTTTTTTTATTTTCTAAATATTCTTACTATTTCTATGGTCCTACCTTCATTTCATTAGTTGTAGTTTGTAATGGAATATAGAAAACAACTTGTTCTCTTGAATATTGATACCTAAAATAAATGCCTATTATTTTTATTAAAATTAACTCGATATATATTTTTCTTTTTCATATTTTTATTGGTGGCTCAAGATAGTGAAGTGACACATTATATTGATCAAATATTTTTTTGGGTGAATATCAAATAATCAATATATACCCTGAATCATTGTTTTCCCTCCACGATAAATGGAAATTCTAACCTAGGTTAGTTTAGTCTTTTTCTTCTTAAATGTTAGGGTACTTTAGTCTTTTTTTTTAAGGTTTTAATGGAAAAATCTAAAAAAAATGGACGGAATGACCAAATGGTTTGATGGAGGTACATCTCGGGGATCATTAATTAATATTGTTAAACTGTAGGGATGACTTAATTAGTTTGGTCAAACCTCAGGGAATTAATTATTTTCCCTTCTTAGATAGGGTATTTTAGTCCTTTTTAAAGGTTTTAAGGGAAAAATCTTGAGAAAATGGATGGAAGGACCAAGTGGTTTGACGGATATAAGCCTTGGTGACCATTAATTAATATTGCTAAACTGCAGGGATGACTTAATATTGTCAAACTCAGGGACAAATTAGTTATTTTTCCTTGTTTTTCTAGTTTCAATGGGAATATAGTGGAGCTAAAAGGAGCATATGAAGATGATTCAGTCAAGGAAGTGAGTGGTCTTAGAGAGAAGGAGGTGGCGACAACAAGTTGGGACTTGGTGGTCGAGAAGAGGAGGTTAGTGGTGATAGAAACAGTGGTAGTGGAAGAGTGATCAAGATCACAGAAAGGCATCGAGATACGAATGGCGAAGAGGACTATTATTTATGTCGCCAAGGAAACATGAGCCCAACTGTAATACGACTGCATTTCTATAGATGAAATTATGATTCTTTTTCTAATGTTTTGTGGGTCCCATAATATTGGGGTTTTAGTCTTTTTATGTAAAATTAACGGAAAAGTGTCACTTTTTGGATGGAAGGACCATTTAGTTAGACGGAAATAAACCTCAGGGATGTCCGAGTAATTTAATCAAAATACATGGATGAAGTTATTAATTGGATCAAAATACAGGAACAAAATAGTAATTTTCCCAACCTACTAATTATAATTCTCTCCAAATAAGCAAATTCTCTAATAATTGTTTTGTAATTTTGTTGCCCTAAAAAATTAAATGTTTAAAAAAAAAAACATACACTTGTATATCTGTAGGTGTTAATCAAGTTGGGTTAAGCATATTCAAGGATTAAGCTATTTCATGGGAGATATTAATAAAACCTAGCCGCTCTCTCTTTCACTCCCAAACCTAAAATTTAAAAACTCTTTTTTCTTCTTTCACGGACGGCAACCAGTGAGCTCTCACCGGTGGTCACCCCCTTTTTTTTTTTTTTTTTTTTTTTTTTTTTACAAATAATCATCATATCTGTATACAAATCTGAGTTATTGTTGCTTAAATATTGGGATTTATTGTCGCCCATATAGTGGGATCTTGTTCTCAGATCTAATTCTGAGTTATTGTTATAAGCATTATGGTGATTTTGTCTAATGTCTTTTGTTATTTGGATAGTTATATAGAAATAAGTGCAAATCTCTGGAAGAAATTTGAAGGTAATTAGATCAGACTTGTAGAAAGACCATAGAGTCGAACAGTGGCCATGAATAGCTACCAAGTGGAGCAAGCGATCGCCGATGACACAAATATTATGCTCTGTCAACTCAATCAGATACTTCAAATTAAGATTGTGTTTTTTTATTCTTTGTATAAGTAATTTATTATTAGACTTATTATATAAAAATATAAAAACATATTTATTTATATCTCATATCTGTATACAGTTTCTTCTTAATAAAATTTCTAATTTGATTTTTTCTCAATAAAAAAAAAAAAGCTATTTCGAAGTCGGGTAAATTGCGTCAGATTACTTAGAATTTCGTGTACAACATTAGGTTCTTAACTCAAAAATGATTTAAAAGAAAAACTACTAATTTTGAATCTTACTGTATAATATGGATTTTAACCTCATAATTAATTAAAATTTCAAGAAAATAATTTCGAAGTTTTTTTATTAATTTAAAACAATTCAAACGGATTAACTTTAAATACTTATTATATGTTAATTGAATTCAGATTGTTTGGTATGAATTTATGCGAGCCATAGATAAATCTGGTCCACCAAAAAAAGTTCACCTCTTTAAGTATTGCTAAAACTAAAATTTTCTAGTCACGAGGAGCTCACGTGGATTGAGGAAGTTCTCTCTTCGTTAGATGTTATCGTTCAAAGCCCTACGTTTATTCTCAAAAATAAAAAATAAAAAAACATGTATGTGGCAGAAACATTGGAAATAAAAGCTGCTATTCACAAACCACAATATCGCTATCACACACTCTGAAACTTAGCCTTAAAAATTTTCTCAATTATTATTTTTTTTTTTTCCATATCATCTCAATGATAGGTCTCTTAAAGTAACTTACTTTTTTGCACATGCACTAAGGACCTTCATTTCACATGCACTGGAGACTTTCATGTTTTACCAAAAAAATATATATATTTATTTCTTCAATTCGAGTCACCCTTTTCCTCTAATAATTGAACATCAATCTCTACCAAACTAATCACCAAGTCACCCTTTTCCTTTAATAATTGAACATCAATCTCTACCAATCTAATCACCAAGTCACCCTTTTCCTCTAATAATTGGATCCGTACGTTCTTGGTTGTTTGTTGTGAAAATTTTCCTTTCTTTTGATTCTTAAAAGTGGATGCTACTGGAAGGATTTTTGGGGCCTTGTATAAATTATCAACAACGGCAACCAAAATTTTCACATCTTTTTCCATTATAAAGCATGACTGTTTCTCGTAATATGATCACATGATGCCTACACTTATTCAAATGATTCCAATGAATATATTATAGGGGAACAGCGTAAAATTTAAAACCATTTTATAGATTCAAAATCTAAACAACTTCAAATCTCTAGCTAAAACTGAGTTAGGACAATTATTTTAGGGAGCCAAATGAAATTTTTTTAAAATTTTTAAGGGGAAGCAAAACATGATTATATATATATATATATATATATATATATAATCTTTCATAATAAATTTTTGAAAAAAAAAAAAAAAATTTGGTGTGGCATGGTTCTCTTCAATCCCTAAGGAGCTCTGCCCTTACTAAGTGAGAGACACCAATATGAATATCAACCTCAGTAAATGAGGGACCACTATTTTCATCTCAATCTCAATTGAGGAACTTTAATTTCCATCTCAACCTCAATAAATAAGGGACACCCTTCTCAACCTCAGAAATGAGGAAGCAATTCTGATTCCATCAACACATCAATACCTTCAATCACCTCAATCCATATTCTCTTCAATACTCTTCAAATTAAAGGATAGTTTTTAAAAGGAATACTACGTGTGTATATATATATATATATATATATACATATATACACACGTAGTATTCCTTAGGTGTCCGAAGGTCTAAGCGAGAGGGGACTGGTTACCCGCACCTCAGGATCGTGACAACTTGCGGTACCACTTAATTCTGTTTTACGGGCTGAATCGATTTGTGCCTCACGACACGCCCAACCTACCCCATTGAAGGGCTGATGCGCAAAACTAAGTGGCGTCCCCACCCAAACGAGGGTCCTTGGCCACAGAGCCGCATTCGTCGAATAGGGTAACCTGGGGGTAAGAGCCTCTGCTTCGTCACAAGGTCACAAAGTGAGAGCCCCCCATGGAACGGACCCGATTTTTGTCCTCAGAATTAAGTCAGAATGTGGAGGGAGAAGAGAAGAAAGCCTTTAACAGGGCTTTAAGAAGTAGCAATTTATATTGAAAATATAAAACTTTATTTAATTACAAAAATTAAATTTGATTTACAAAATTGAAAGACATATACAAAATTTAAAAGATTAGACTTACAAAGTTTAAAGAATCTCTAACCTTGAATCCTTACAGTGGACGTTGGAAAGAGAGGAGAGAGATTTACTAACTAAGCTTTTAGGCTTAGGATTGCCTATAATTGGACAATGCCTTCACAAAGAGGAGAGGCTCTCTTTATATATAAAATTTAGGAATCTTACTGTGTGCTTTTTACTGTTGATGAACAGTGACTTGTCTGCCACAGAATCTTTACTTTTTACTGTGGACGAATAGTGACTTGTCTGCCACCGAATCTTGACTTTTACTGTGGATGAACAGTGGGTTGTCTGCCACAGAATCTTTACTTTTACTGTTGATAATAGTAACCTGGCTTCTACTGTTAGAATAGTAGCTTGGCCTTTCCTGTGCTGAATAGTGGTTGACCTTTACTGTGTATAAATAGTCTTTGGTCTGCCATATGATCAGTTTGATGATGCGTTGTCGTTTTTACAAAAATAATGAGTTGAAGGAATTAGGTTCCTTCTGCCTTTTACAAGAAGATGAGGACAATGAGCTGTCCTTCTTTTTACTTTTCTTTTTATTATCACTTTTCTTTTCTTTTCATTTTTCTTTTATCTTTTGACTGTAATAATGGAATATCATCATGAATTGCACTATCACCATGTGAAGGTGATGATGATAATATAATTTTATCTTTTTATGCCAAATATTATTGAGACCATTTGGGCCTATTTTATTGGGCTTGACTAATATACCTATAATATACCCAGGGCGAAAAGAATGGCCAGCCCTATTCTTCGAGGATGGGTTTTATAATGACCTTTACAATGGGCCAAGGAATGATACTGGTGGATCATCCTTTAACCATAAGGATACAAATGGGTTGAAAACCATTACAGTATTTTACTAGTTAAATTGAATTGGATTTTTGGCAAATCCACAGCCATTAACTTATTTGATAGCTCTTTACTGTCTACCGTTTGAGACAGAGTAGCCGTATCATAAGCGGATACGATCGCGTTTAAGTTTAGAAGTCATACCTGCGTATCTTCCGCTGAAGAAGATACTATATCATATAATATCTTTAGAAGGATTTTAGTGGATTGAGGATAAGTATCAATCCATTGTTTAATATCGCTAGAGAGGGATATTTTAGTGGTAAGGGATTTAGTAATAACCTCAATTTGCTCTGAAAGAGCTTTAATGGGTGAGTGTTTACTCCCAATAGCTTTCCTTCTCTCCATTGTTCTTGTAAGGCTGCAAGGAAGATTTAAAGTAGGCAAGAGCAAAATATAGGAAAGTAGTTATAGATAGAGATATATAGTAAATTAAAAAATATGAATTTAAATTATGAAAATGATTTTAAGTATGATACGTGGCGTTGTTATACCAAGAGGACGACTAATTAAATAGTCCTTTGGACCAGTAGCCCGCACTTCTGGGTTTCCAGCCTATATATCAATACTGTTTACAAAAACAGTTACTGTTTAGATCGTACTTTAAAAATAAGTACTGTTTATCAAACAAGTATACACTACGGAATTTTACTAGAAATACAAAGATACTGTATAATACAAAAATATTTTATTCGGATGAACTGGTTGTTGAATCTAATTCATCAATTTGATTTTTACTTTTTGTAAATTCAGATTCTGAATTATCTGAATCAATATACAGTTTATAGATTTTATTCAAAACTTCTTTTTCCAAATTTAATGCATTTAATTTTTGATTGAATTTACAAAAGTTAGACGTATGTCCCTTCTTACCACATGTATAACATGTCAAATCGTTATAAGAAGTTTTATGATATTTTCTTTTATTAGAATCAAATTTGTCATTTTGATAAGATTTATCTTTATAATGTCGTTTAGAATTTTTATTAGGTTTATGTGATCTAGAACACTGGCCATCACATCTTGGAGGAGATGTTATGTCATAATCAAATTGTTTACAATAAGATCCTAATTCTCTTTCAGTTTTACGCATTTCATATTTTAAATTTCTTTGAAGTTTCAAATCATGACAGATTTGTAGACCTTCTTTATAAATTATACTAATTAATTGACCATATGTTAATTTCCTATAAGGTATAGGATTACCATGTTGCTGTTTAATAAAATTCCTAACTTTTTCTCCCAAAAAATAAGGTAATCCCGCCAAGAATTTTTCTTTCCAAAAATCTTGACTTGAATCTTCCCTTAACATTAATCGGGTGAGAAAGATGGTTTTATATTCTTGAAAACCACCTAATGTTCTACATTTAAGATTACTTAGTAATTCCGCATTTTTATCTTTTATGTGAGATGGATCTCCTATAAAATGTAATGAAATAGTAAGAATTAAAGATGACACTGCATCTTGTATTACATCACCATTTTCATCATATATAGGTTGCTCATCTTCATCAATTTTAATTGAATTTAGAATGTCTTCATGTTGTTTTTCAGTGAGATGATAATCCCACCATCCTTTAAGTTGGCCGGTAAAGCCAGCAATTAAGATTTCTGCTATAGTTTTATCAGATATAATTGACTGAGTTTTATAAGCATTTGCAGCCATTGTCATTTGTTGCAAAAGACTTAATATATTATATTCACTTAAACCATCTATGTTCCATTCATAGATTGTTGAAGCATTATATTTAAATTGACCGATAGTGTTCGGTTTATTAATTATACCTAAATCAGGTGCTCTATTTATTATTTCCCTATGATGATTTATTGGATTTATGTCAAATTGTTTTATATCTTCTGAGTTTTCGTCTTGTGATCCAGACTCAAAATCAGAATGTTCTTCTATAATATTTATAGTTGGAGAAGCCTGAGGGGTGTCAGGAGCTACTAGTTGGGTAGTTGTTGAATGTATGTCAAGCTTATTTAATTGATTTTTTAATTGGTTTACAAATTCAAATTTACTAGACTGAGAAAGTTGATGACTTTTTATTGTTTCTTTACCTTTAACACTTTTATTTACAATTGGTTTTTCATTAATTAAATCTGTAGTACTTAATTTATTTTGTTTAATTAAAATTTTACAAAATTTAGATGTGTGTCCTATTTTACCACAATGATAACAAGTTATGATTTTTGATTTTTTATACGAAATTTTCTTCGATTTTTTATTGCATTTACAAACTTTAGCTGTATGACCGTGTTTTCCACAAGTATAACAATTTAAATCTTTATACGATTTTTTAATTGATTTTTCCTTATGTTTTTTAGGAGATGTAGATGTTTGTGTGTGATCATTTTTACAAATTAATTGTGATTCTAGACATGTTACTGGATTTACACCTTTATCAGATTGATTTTCTTTAATTAAGTTATACCAATCAAAGAATTGTATTTCATTTTGCCTATTTAGTTTATAGTCTAAATATTCAGATTTTAATTCTTCAAAAGGATAAGTTTTGAGAATCTGCTTCATTTTAATTAAGTTTTTTATTTTAGATATTTCATTTAATAAATCTTTTTCAATATCTTTTTTAGTTAAAATATTGAGGTTTTTAGCAACTGTAGAAACATTTACTGTAGAGATCTTAAAACCATTTTTATCAGGAACAATTACTGTAGAAATCATCTTTTCATCAATAGCTTTATAATCATCCTTAGAAATTAATTCATTTCTATTAATAATCCTTTGAATTTTTGAAGATTCAAAATCATTCCATTTAAGACTATTAGCAGATCTACATAATAAAGGATCCATGTTCTAATACCAACAAGTTAGGGATCATCGCCTGGTTATACCCTTCACTGCCCAACAATCAACTCAAAAAGGGACTTACAACGGGTTCAGTAGGCATACCCAAACTTTTCCACGGTATTTCAGTCGGCTTCCTCTATCATAATAGATTTACTAACAGTGTTAAATGTTCAGGCTCTGATACCAACAAAAGCTTCTAGGACCGTTGCAAGATCTGAATCTTTTGAAACGAGGATAAATGAATATAAAAGATGATGATCAGTTTTAAACAATAATGAATTTTACTTCAGAATCAACATACAAATTTACAATTTTCTGATGTGGAAGATCACACTAAGGTGCAACCACAGAGCATACTTATACAACATACAATTTTACGCAAGAACAATTTTAAAGGTTTAGGGTTCCTGCAACCTTAACCTGGGATCCCCAGAATTATACCCTCATTGTCCAATTATAGGCAATCCTAAGCCTAAAAGCTTAGTTAGTAAATCTCTCTCCTCTCTTTCCAACGTCCACTGTAAGGATTCAAGGTTAGAGATTCTTTAAACTTTGTAAGTCTAATCTTTTAAATTTTGTATATGTCTTTCAATTTTGTAAATCAAATTTAATTTTTGTAATTAAATAAAGTTTTATATTTTCAATATAAATTGCTACTTCTTAAAGCCCTGTTAAAGGCTTTCTTCACTTCTCCCTCCACATTCTGACTTAATTCTGGGGATCCCAGGTTAAGGTTGCAGGAACCCTAAACCTTTAAAATTGTTCTTGCGTAAAATTGTATGTTGTATAAGTATGCTCTGTGGTTGCACCTTAGTGTGATCTTCCACATCAGAAAATTGTAAATTTGTTTACAACGGTCCTGAACATTTAACACTGTTAGTAAATCTATTATGATAGAGGAAGCCGACTGAAATACCGTGGAAAAGTTTGGGTATGCCTACTGAACCCGTTGTAAGTCCCTTTTTGAGTTGATTGTTGGGCAGTGAAGGGTATAACCAGGCGATGATCCCTAACTTGTTGGTATTAGAACATGGATCCTTTATTATGTAGATCTGCTAATAGTCTTAAATGGAATGATTTTGAATCTTCAAAAATTCAAAGGATTATTAATAGAAATGAATTAATTTCTAAGGATGATTATAAAGCTATTGATGAAAAGATGATTTCTACAGTAATTGTTCTTGATAAAAATGGTTTTAAGATCTCTACAGTAAATGTTTCTACAGTTGCTAAAAACCTCAATATTTTAACTAAAAAAGATATTGAAAAAGATTTATTAAATGAAATATCTAAAATAAAAAACTTAATTAAAATGAAGCAGATTCTCAAAACTTATCCTTTTGAAGAATTAAAATCTGAATATTTAGACTATAAACTAAATCGGCAAAATGAAATACAATTCTTTGATTGGTATAACTTAATTAAAGAAAATCAATCTGATAAAGGTGTAAACCCAGTAACATGTCTAGAATCACAATTAATTTGTAAAAATGATCACACACAAACATCTACATCTCCTAAAAAACATAAGGAAAAATCAATTAAAAAATCGTATAAAGATTTAAATTGTTATACTTGTGGAAAACACGGTCATACAGCTAAAGTTTGTAAATGCAATAAAAAATCGAAGAAAATTTCGTATAAAAAATCAAAAATCATCACTTGTTATCATTGTGGTAAAATAGGACACACATCTAAATTTTGTAAAATTTTAATTAAACAAAATAAATTAAGTACTACAGATTTAATTAATGAAAAACCAATTGTAAATAAAAGTGTTAAAGGTAAAGAAACAATAAAAAGTCATCAACTTTCTCAGTCTAGTAAATTTGAATTTGTAAACCAATTAAAACATCAATTAAATAAGCTTGACATACATTCAACAACTACCCAACTAGTAGCTCCTGACACCCCTCAGGCTTCTCCAACTATAAACATTATAGAAGAACATTCTGATTTTGAGTCTGGATCACAAGACGAAAACTCAGAAGATATAAAACAATTTGACATAAATCCAATAAATCATCACAGGGAAATAATAAATAGAGCACCTGATTTAGGTATAATTAATAAACCGAACACTATCGGTCAATTTAAATATAATGCTTCAACAATCTATGAATGGAACATAGATGGTTTAAGTGAATATAATATATTAAGTCTTTTGCAACAAATGACAATGGCTGCAAATGCTTATAAAACTCAGTCAATTATATCTGATAAAACTATAGCAGAAATCTTAATTGCTGGCTTTACCGGCCAACTTAAAGGATGGTGGGATTATCATCTCACTGAAAAACAACATGAAGACATTCTAAATTCAATTAAAATTGATGAAGATGAGCAACCTATATATGATGAAAATGGTGATGTAATACAAGATGCAGTGTCATCTTTAATTCTTACTATTTCATTACATTTTATAGGAGATCCATCTCACATAAAAGATAAAAATGCGGAATTACTAAGTAATCTTAAATGTAGAACATTAGGTGATTTTCAAGAATATAAAACCATCTTTCTCACCCGATTAATGTTAAGGGAAGATTCAAGTCAAGATTTTTGGAAAGAAAAATTCTTGGCGGGATTACCTTATTTTTTGGGAGAAAAAGTTAGGAATTTTATTAAACAGCAACATGGTAATCCTATACCTTATAGGAAATTAACATATGGTCAATTAATTAGTATAATTTATAAAGAAGGTCTACAAATCTGTCATGATTTGAAACTTCAAAGAAATTTAAAATATGAAATGCGTAAAACTGAAAGAGAATTAGGATCTTATTGTAAACAATTTGATTATGACATAACATCTCCTCCAAGATGTGATGGCCAGTGTTCTAGATCACATAAACCTAATAAAAATTCTAAACGACATTATAAAGATAAATCTTATCAAAATGACAAATTTGATTCTAATAAAAGAAAATATCATAAAACTTCTTATAACGATTTGACATGTTATACATGTGGTAAGAAGGGACATACGTCTAACTTTTGTAAATTCAATCAAAAATTAAATGCATTAAATTTGGAAAAAGAAGTTTTGAATAAAATCTATAAACTGTATATTGATTCAGATAATTCAGAATCTGAATTTACAAAAAGTAAAAATCAAATTGATGAATTAGATTCAACAACCAGTTCATCCGAATAAAATATTTTTGTATTATACAGTATCTTTGTATTTCTAGTAAAATTCCGTAGTATATACTTGTTTGATAAACAGTACTTATTTTTAAAGTACGATCTAAACAGTAACTGTTTTTGTAAACAGTATTGATATATAGGCTGGAAACCCAGAAGTGCGGGCTACTGGTCCAAAGGACTATTTAATTAGTCATCCTCTTGGTATAACAACGCCACGTATCATACTTAAAATCATTTTCATAATTTAAATTCATATTTTTTAATTTACTATATATCTCTATTTATAACTACTTTCCTATATTTTGCTCTTGCCTACTTTAAATCTTCCTTGCAGCCTTACAAGAACAATGGAAAGAAGGAAAGCTACTGGGAGTAAACACTCACCCATTAAAGCTCTTTCAGAGCAAATTGAGGTTATTACTAAATCCCTTACCACTAAAATATCCCTCTCTAGCGATATTAAACAATGGATTGATACTTATCCTCAATCCACTAAAATCCTTCTAAAGATATTATATGATATAGTATCTTCTTCAGCGGAAGATACGCAGGTATGACTTCTAAACTTAAACGCGATCGTATCCGCTTATGATACGGCTACTCTGTCTCAAACGGTAGACAGTAAAGAGCTATCAAATCCGTTAATGGCTGTGGATTTGCCAAAAATCCAATTCAATTTAACTAGTAAAATACTGTAATGGTTTTCAACCCATTTGCATCCTTATGGTTAAAGGATGATCCACCAGTATCATTCCTTGGCCCATTGTAAAGGTCATTATAAAACCCATCCTCGAAGAATAGGTATGTCAAGTTTAATGAAATTACACCCATCCCGTTGTAAGTCCCTTTTTGAGTTGATTGTTGGGCAGTGAAGGGTATAACCAGGCGATGATCCCTAAATTGTTGGTATCAGAGCCAAAGGATTTAGTATATTATACACTGATAGTAAATCTATTATGATAGAGGAAGCCGACTGAAATACCGTGGAAAGGTTTGGGTATGCCTACTGAACCCGTTGTAAGTCCCGTTTTGAGTTGATTGTTGGGCAGTGAAGGGTATAACCAGGCGATGATCCCTAACTTGTTGGTATTAGAACATGGATCCTTTATTGTGTAGATCTGCTAATAGTATTAAATGGGATGTTTTTGAATCTTCAAAATTTCAAAGGATTATTAATGGAAATGAATTAATTTCTAAGGATATTTCTAAAGCTATTGATGAAAAAATGATTTCTACAGTAATTGTTTCTGATTAAAATGATTTTAAGATTTCTACAGTAAATGTTTCTACAGTCGAAGAACAATTCTATAAAAATTCTAAGTTTTATTATGAAATAGAAACTAAACATAAAATACCCCGAACATTAAATTTACTTAGTAAAGAAGAAATTGAAAACGAATTACTTGAAGAAGTATCTAAAATTAAAAACTTAATTAAAATGAAGCAGATTCTAAAAACTTATACTTTTGAAGAATTAAAATCTGAATATTTAGACTATAAACTAAATAGGCAAAATGAAATAAAATTCTTTGATTGGTATAACTTAATTAAAGAAAATCAATCGGATAAAGGTGTAAATCCAGTAACATGTCTAGAATCACAATTAATTTGTAAAAATGATCACACACAAACCTCTACATCGCATAGAAAATATAAGAAAAAATCAATTAAAAAATCGTATAAAAATTTAACTTGCTATACATGTGGTAAACAAGGACATACTGCTAAAGTTTGTAAATGCAATAAAGAATTGAAGAACAATTCATCTAAAAAATTAAAACCCTTAACTTACTATCATTGTGGTAAAATAGGGCACACAACTAAATTTTGTAAACTTTTACTCAAACAAAATAAATTAGGTATGACGAATTTAATACTAAATGAAAAACCCATTGTAAATGAAAGTGTAAAAGGTAAAGAAAAAATTCAATCTCATGTTTTTAAACCATATCACATTTCACAGTCTCATAAACAAGAATTTGTCCACATATTAAAAGATCAATTAAGTAAACTTGAAGTGCATTCAGCAACTACTCAACCAGTAGCTCTTGACACACCTCAAGCATCACGAAATATAAATAATTTAGAAGAAACTTCTAATTCTGAACTTAGTGAACCAGAATCAGAAGATGTAAAACAATTTGAATTAAATCCAATAAATCATCATAGGGAAATAGTAAATAGAGCTCCAGATTTAGGTATAATTGATAAACCTAATACCATAAATCAATTTAAATATAATGCTTCAACTATTTATGAATGGAACATAGATGGTTTAAGTGAATATAACATATTAAGTATTTTGCAACAAATGACAATGGCTGCAAATGCTTATAAAACACAGTCAATTATTTCTGATAAAACTATAGCAGAAATTCTAATTGCTGGCTTTACAGGACAATTAAAAGGTTGGTGGGATTATCATCTCACTGAAAAACAACATGAAGACATTCTAAATTCAATTAAAATTGATGAAGATGAGCAACCTATATATGATGAAAATGGTGATGTAATACAAGATGCAGTGTCATCTTTAATTCTTACTATTTCATTACATTTTATAGGAGATCCATCTCACATAAAAGATAAAAATGCGGAATTACTAAGTAATCTTAAATGTAGAACATTAGGTGATTTTCAAGAATATAAAACCATCTTTCTCACCCGATTAATGTTAAGGGAAGATTCAAGTCAAGATTTTTGGAAAGAAAAATTCTTGGCGGGATTACCTTATTTTTTGGGAGAAAAAGTTAGGAATTTTATTAAACAGCAACATGGTAATCCTATACCTTATAGGAAATTAACACATGGTCAATTAATTAGTATAATTTATAAAGAAGGTCTACAAATCTGTCATGATTTGAAACTTCAAAGAAATTTAAAATATGAAATGCGTAAAACTGAAAGAGAATTAGGATCTTATTGTAAACAATTTGATTATGACATAACATCTCCTCCAAGATGTGATGGCCAGTGTTCTAGATCACATAAACCTAATAAAAATTCTAAACGACATTATAAAGATAAATCTTATCAAAATGACAAATTTGATTCTAATAAAAGAAAATATCATAAAACTTCTTATAACGATTTGACATGTTATACATGTGGTAAGAAGGGACATACGTCTAACTTTTGTAAATTCAATCAAAAATTAAATACATTAAATTTGGAAAAAGAAGTTTTGAATAAAATCTATAAACTGTATATTGATTCAGATAATTCAGAATCTGAATTTAGAAAAAGTAAAAATCAAATTGATAAATTAGATTCAACAACCAGTTCATCCGAATAAAATATTTTTGTATTATACAGTATCTTTGTATTTCTAGTAAAATTCCGTAGTATATACTTGTTTGATAAACAGTACTTATTTTTAAAGTACGATCTAAACAGTAACTGTTTTTGTAAACAGTATTGATATATAGGCTGGAAACCCAGAAGTGCGGGCTACTGGTCCAAAGGACTATTTAATTAGTCGTCCTCTTGGTATAACAACGCCACGTATCATACTTAAAATCATTTTCATAATTTAAATTCATATTTTTTAATTTACTATATATCTCTATCTATAACTACTTTCCTATATTTTGCTCTTGCCTACTTTAAATCTTCCTTGCAGCCTTACAAGAACAATGGAGAGAAGGAAAGCTACTGGGAGTAAACACTCACCCATTAAAGCTCTTTCAGAGCAAATTGAGGTTATTACTAAATCCCTTACCACTAAAATATCCCTCTCTAGCGATATTAAACAATGGATTGATACTTATCCTCAATCCACTAAAATCCTTCTAAAGATATTATATGATATAGTATCTTCTTCAGCGGAAGATACGCAGGTATGACTTCTAAACTTAAACGCGATCGTATCCGCTTATGATACGGCTACTCTGTCTCAAACGGTAGACAGTAAAGAGCTATCAAATCCGTTAATGGCTGTGGATTTGCCAAAAATCCAATTCAATTTAACTAGTAAAATACTGTAATGGTTTTCAACCCATTTGTATCCTTATGGTTAAAGGATGATCCACCAGTATCATTCCTTGGCCCATTGTAAAGGTCATTATAAAACCCATCCTCGAAGAATAGGGCTGGCCATTCTTTTCGCCCTGGGTATATTATAGGTATATTAGTCAAGCCCAATAAAATAGGCCCAAATGGTCTCAATAATATTTTGCATAAAAAGATAAAATTATATTATCATCATCACCTTCACCTTCACATGGCGATAGTGCAATTCATGATGATATTCCATTATTACAAAAGAAAAGTGAAAATAAAAAGAAAAGTAAAAAGAAGGACAGTTCATTGTCCTCATCTTCTTGTAAAAGGCAGAAGGAACCTAATTCCTTCAACTCATTATTTTTGTAAAAACGACAACGCATCATCAAACTGATCATATGGCAGACCAAAGACTATTCATACACAGTAAAGGTCAACCACTATTCAGCACAGTAAAGGCCAAGCTACTATTCCAACAGTAGAAGCCAGGTTACTATTATCAACAGTAAAAGTCAAAGACACAGTGGCAGACAACCCACTGTTCATCCACAGTAAAAGCAAGATTCCGTGACAAACATGTCACTGTTCATCAACAGTAAAAAGGCAAACAGTAAAGATTCGGTGGCAGACCAAACATTGTTCACCTACAGTAAAAAGCAAATAGTATAGATTCTTTAAAATTTCTATATAAGAGAGCCTCTCCTCTTTGTGAAGGCATTGTCCAATTATAGGCAATCCTAAGCCTAAAAGCTTAGTTAGTAAATCTCTCTCCTCTCTTTCCAACGTCCACTGTAAGGATTCAAGGTTAGAGATTCTTTAAACTTTGTAAGTCTAATCTTTTAAATTTTGTATATGTCTTTCAATTTTGTAAATCAAATTTAATTTTTGTAATTAAATAAAGTTTTATATTTTCAATATAAATTGCTACTTCTTAAAGCCCTGTTAAAGGCTTTCTTCTCTTCTCCCTCCACATTCTGACTTAATTCTGGGGATCCCAGGTTAAGGTTGCAGGAACCCTAAACCTTTAAAATTGTTCTTGCGTAAAATTGTATGTTGTATAAGTATGCTCTGTGGTTGCACCTTAGTGTGATCTTCCACATCAGAAAATTGTAAATTTGTATGTTGATTCTGAAGTAAAATTCATTATTGTTTAAAACTGATCATCATCTTTTATATTCATTTATCCTCGTTTCAAAAGATTCAGATCTTGCAACGGTCCTAGAAGCTTTTATTTTTATAGAAGAATAAGAAATTATTCCATTTTTATCAAAAGTATGTTTGATGTTTACTGATTCAGTATCTAATAATATATTATTATAATAAGCCTTCGTTTTATAATATATCATAGATAGTCTTGACATTCTGCCACTGAACCCGTTCCATTGAACCCGTGTAAGACCCATGAGTGAAGGGCAGTAAAAGGGTATAACCGGAGGGTATAACCGGACAGTTGTCATTAATATTTATGATATCTTATAAAATGGATCCTTTATTATGTAGATCGGCTAGTAGTAATAGATCTGAAGACTCAGATAACTCCGAAATTAAAAGGGTAATAAATAAAAATGAATTAATTTTACAAGATTTTAGTAAAGCTATTGATGAATGGGAAATTCCTAAAGTTGATAAAGAACAAATTTATAAAATTTCTAAATTTAATTTATTTAAAACTGATTATGTTATTAAAACCGAAGAAAGAGATTTTCAATTAAGTAAACCTTTTGAAAGGATCACTCTTTTGTCTTCTAAAACTTTGCAACATCATAAAAGTAAAAAATATAAATATATTCATATCGGATTAATTCAAGTAGGTATAAAACCTTTAACCAGAGAAGGATTAAATACTAGTATTCTTGCAGTAGTAAGAGATGCTAGATTTTTAAATTTTCAAGATTCTTTATTAGGATCAGTTGAGACTAGCTTAAGTGAAGGACCAATCTCTTTTGAGGTCTATCCAGATATGACTGTCTCATTAAATGATTTAAACATTTTAGAAAGTATAGTTTTAGAAATTAAAACCCATAATTATAAGATGAAGCAAGGATCAATTCCTATAGCTTTGATTTATAAAATTCATTATAAAGCAATGAACTCAGCTTTTGGGACTAAATATAAGTTACAACCTAAAATTGGCGAAACACGTTTTCTTCAAACAGATTTAACTAAAACAAACACTGTAATACCTAAAACCATTCAATGGAAAGACATCACACTTCCCGATGAATGGATTTTGGAAGGGGTTGTACCTCCTCCTATATTAGAACCAATTAAACCAAATGTCAATTTACAAAAAATTGAACAGTTTGAAGATGGTAAAGTTACATTAAAATTTAATAGAAGTCATAGTATGAGGATTACAGGGTCATCTTCCTCTGTAACTACAGATGAAAATGATAAACCTAGTTCTTCTATACCTTCTGTTATTTATGCAAAATATAAAGAATCTGAACCTAAACCGATTATTCAAACTTTTGTAAAACCTAGGTATTCTACTTCAGATATACCTAATTTAAATAAAATGAAAGGAGTTGATTATAGTTCTTCTATACCACAGGCTGTTTATAATCCTGTAGCTAACTATGTTAATCAACAATCTAATTTGGTAAATTCATCTCCAGAATCACCAACAGCTTCGGCTATAACTGAAAATGTTAGTGCAATAGACAAAGAATTAAATGTTCTTACTAAAGAAAATATTGAAAAGAATTTAATAAAAGAAATATCCAAAACAAAAAATTTATTAAAAATAAAAAAGATATTAAAAACATATACTTTTGAAGAATTAAAATCTGAATATTTAGAATATAAATTAAATAACCAAACTGAAATTAAATTCTTTGATTGGTATAACTTAATTAAAGAAACTAAAATTGAGAACAGTCTAAACCCAATAACTATTAGAGACAAGAGACCAGAATTTGTAGTAAATGATCAAATAATAAAGAGTGATTTTCCTCCTAAAACAATTAGTAAATTAAGACACCATGATAATGAAATTACTTGTGCCCCATACAAAACTGCTCAAGATAATGATATAAATAAAAAAATAATCGAACAAAATAATTTTAGTAATGCGAGTTTAATTTGTTTAAATACACAATTAAAAAGAATTGAAAACTTATTGGACAATAATCTAATTGTGAATGAAACGGTAAAAGGTAAAGAAAAAGTACAATCTCATATGTTTAAACCTTTTCAAATTTCCCAATCAAGTAAAAAAGAATTTGTACATCAATTAAAAGATCAATTAAGTAAAATTCAAGTTCGATCTGCGACTACCCAACATGTAGCTCAGGATACTCCTCAATCATCAGCATCAAGAAATATAAATATAATTGAAGAAAACACCAACTCTGATGATAGTGAACCTGACTCAGAAAATATTCAACAATTTGAAATCAATCCTATAAATCATCATAGAGAAATAGTAAATAGAGCACCAGACTTAGGAATTGTTGATAAACCTAATACTATATCTCAATTTAAATATAATGCTTCAACAATCTATGAATGGAACATAGATGGTTTAAGTGAATATAATATCTTAAGTATTTTGCAACAAATGACAATGGCTGCAAATGCTTATAAAACACAGTCAATCATTTCTGATAAAGCTATAGCAGAAATCTTAATTGCTGGATTTACCGGCCAACTTAAAGGATGGTGGGATTATCATCTCACTGACCAACAACATTTAGAAATCCTAAATTCAATTCAAATAGATGATGAAGGTGAACCTATATATGATGAAAATGGTGAAGTAATTCAAGATGCAGTGTCATCTTTAATTCTCACTATTTCACTTCATTTTATAGGAGATCCATCTCACTTAAAGGATAAAAATGCAGAGTTACTTAGTAATTTAAAATGTAAAAATTTAGGTGATTTTCAAAATTATAAAACGACTTTTCTCACTCGATTAATGTTAAGGGAAGACTCTAATCAAAGCTTTTGGAAAGAAAAGTTTTTAGCTGGGTTACCTTATTTCTTGGGAGAAAAGGTTAGAAATCATATTAAACAACAACATGGTCAACCTATACCTTATAGTAAGTTAACCTATGGACAATTAATTAGTATAATTCAAAAGGAAGGTTTACAAATATGTCATGATCTAAAACTTCAAAGAAAGATAAAATATGAAATGCAGAAAACTAAAAAAGAATTAGGATCTTTTTGTAAACAATTTGACTATAGTATAACTTCTCCACAGAAATGTGAGGGCCAATGTTCTAAAACCAATAAACCTAAAAAATATTATAGAAATAAATACTCTAAAAAACAATATAGATATACACCTAGTCAAGATAAATTTTATAGTAAAAAAAGAACAAAATCTTCTTATAGAAACAAAAATAAACAACCTTCTAAAACTACAACTAAAACTTCTTATAAAAATTTGACTTGTTATAATTGTGGTAAAAAAGGGCATACATCTAAATTTTGTAAATTTAATAAAAGATTACATGAATTAAATTTGGAAGAAAATGTTTTAAATAAAATATACGAACTCTATATTGATTCGGACTCTTCGGAATCTGAGACTAATGAAAGTGAAAATCAAATTGATGAATTAGGAACTACTACAAGTTCTTCCAGTTCATCAAAATTTTCTTTAAATATGTTATCTAAAGATCAAAGTAATTTATTAACAGTAGTTAATGGAATTGAAGATCAAGAAATTAGAGCTAAACTTCTTAAAAAACTAATAAAAAGTTTTGAAGACGAAGATGACGTAAAAAATATTACTCCTAAAATTCAGTCTAATACTTATGATTTAACTACCATTTTAAATAAAAATCAACCTAAAAAGGTCAATATGGATGAATATACTAAAGAATTATATAAAGAAATTAAGATGCTAAAAAATGAAGTAAAAGAATTAAAAACCCAACTTCAACAAAACTCTAAAAAAATAAAAATACTAGAATCCCAACTTATTTCTAGTTCTTCCTCAGAAGAAGATGAACCAGCGAGTAATTTAAAAATAAATGAATTAGATGAAGATATAGACTGTAATTTTCTCAATTTATTGCAAGAAATCACTTCACGAAAATATTTAGTAAAAATAAACATTCAAATAAATGATTTTGTGATAGATGCAATTGCACTCTTTGACACAGGTGCAGATTTAAACTGTATAAAATCTGATCTAGTTCCTAAAAGATATTGGTTAAAAACTAGTGAAAAATTAAGTACAGCCAACAAATCTAAACTTGAAATTATAGGAAAAACAGATGCAATAATCATAAATCAAGCCTTAGAAATAAACACAGTATTTTTACTTTCACCTCAGATAAATTATATGGTAATATTAGGCACTCCATTTATAAATCTCATCACACCATATTCAGTTAAAGAGGATTGTATTAAATTTAAAATAAAAAATTGTAAGGCTCAACTAGAATTTACGGAAAAACCTAAAAAGAAACAATTAAATTTATTAAAAGCTCATTCAATTAAAATGTTAGAAATAAATTCTTTAATCAAATCTAAAGAAGAAAACTTAAAAGATTTGAAAAATAATGCATGTTTAAATAGAATTAAAAACCAATTAAATTCTGATGATATCCAAAATAAAATCTCAACTCTAAAAAATTTTATGGAAAACAAATTATGTGCTGACCATCCACATGCTTTTTGGAATCGTAAACAACACCTAGTGGACTTACCATATGAAAAAGATTTTGATGAAAAAACCATTAAAACTAAAGCTAGACCAATTCAGATGAGTCCTGAATTAATTAACCATTGTAAAAATGAAATTCAAGATTTACTTAATAAAAAATTAATTTCTAAATCTAGAAGCCCATGGTCTTGTGCAGCTTTTTATGTAAATAAAAACGCTGAAATAGAACGAGGTGCTCCCAGATTAGTAATAAATTATAAACCATTAAATACAGCTTTAAAATGGATTAGGTATCCTATTCCAAATAAAAAAGATCTATTAAAGCAACTCTATAATGCAAATATTTTTAGTAAATTTGATATGAAATCTGGCTATTGGCAGATTCAAATTGACCCTAACGACAGATATAAAACAGCATTTACAGTTCCATTTGGTCAATACGAATGGAATGTAATGCCTTTTGGATTAAAAAATGCTCCTTCTGAATTTCAGAGGATCATGAATGATATTTTTAACCCTTATTCTAAATTTTGTATTGTTTATATTGATGATGTGCTTATATTTAGTACAACCCTTGAAGATCATTTTAAACATTTAAAAACGTTTTGTATGGTCATCGAGAAAAATGGTTTAGCATTAAGTAAAGCTAAAATGGATTTGTTTAAAACTAAAATAAGATTTTTAGGACATCATATAGAACAAGGTAAGATTCAACCTATAGAAAGAGCACTTGTTTTTGGTGAAAAATTTCCTGATGAAATTTCTAATAAAACCCAATTACAACGTTTTCTTGGTTGTTTAAATTATGTAATTGATTTTTATCCAAATTTAAATTGCATGATAAAACCTTTACATAATAGACTTTGTAAAAATGCTGGTCCCTGGACAACTCAGCATACTCAACTAGTAAAAAAGATAAAATCATTAGTAAAAGAAATCCCTTACTTATATATTCCTGATCCTAATGCCTTTAAAATTGTTGAAACTGATGCTTCTAATATTGGTTATGGAGGCATTTTAAAACAAAAAATTAATAGTAAAGAAAGAATAATCCAATATACTTCAGGTCATTGGACTTCAACTCAATTAAATTATTCTACCATTAAAAAAGAAATTTTAAGTATTGTTATTTGTATAAATAAATTTCAATCTGATCTTTTAAATCAAAAATTTTTACTTCGTATTGATTGTAAATCTGCAAAAGAAGTTTTGCAGAAAGATGTCCAAAACCTTGCCTCTAAACAAATTTTTGCTCGATGGCAAGCGCTTTTAAGTATTTTTGAATTTGACATAGAATATATTAAAGGTAATGATAATAATATTCCAGACTTTCTAACTAGAGAATTCTTACAGAACAATGGGAAGAAAGAAGGATAAAGGGAAAGAAATTAAACAAGATTCCAGCTCTCCAACTAAAGCTCTTTCTGAGCACTCTGAAGATCTTAGTAAAACCTTAACCACTAAAACCACCTCTCCTAAAGACCTTAAAAAATGGATTGAGGAACTTTCTCAATCTCCTGAAGTAATTAAAGCACTGCAGGGAATGGCATCCTCTTCAACAGAGGACCCAGGTATGTCTTCTAAATCTAAAGCGATCGTATCCGCTCATGATACGGCTACTCTGTCTCAAACGGTAGACAGTAAAGAGTTATCAAATCCGTTGATGGCTGTGGATTTGCCAAAAATCCAATATAAATCTACTGGTAATATACATAAATGGTTTGATAAAAATTTATTTGATTTTGAAATCGAAGTTGAGGATGGTTATAATCATAATAATCCTTGGCAAATTATAAAAAATTATTATCCTGAGAATTGGTTTTTTATGCCAACAGATTTGTCAAAACCTCAGGCCTATTATAATAATATATTATTAGATACTGAATCAGTAAACATCAAACATACTTTTGATAAAAATGGAATAATTTCTTATTCTTCTATATGTGAATACTCAAATTTTGAGGCTCAAAAAGCCTGTTGGTTGACTTTGCTACAGTAAATTTGACTGTGCTACAATGAATTTGCTACAGCAAATTTAATTGTGCTACAGTGCATTTGCTACAGTAACTTTGACTCACAAGGCTCAAAGAGCCAATTTTCCCGGACTGCAAACAGTCCGGCCGGACCGGAGGCCATTTCGGAAGTTCACCGGAAATATGTCAATATGGTACTTGAAACGTCCGGAATTTTACGAGGATCGCGGAACAGGTCCCGGAATATTTTTCGGAAGTCTGAAACTCCCAAAAAGGCTCTCGAAGCGAGGCACGGTGGCCACACCGGCCACGGCGGCGCCAGCCCACGCCAAGCGCGGGCGGGGCCTGGCGCCCAGCGCGGGCGGGGCCTCGCGCCCAGCGCGGGCGAGGCCTCTCGCCCCGCGCGGGCGAGGCCTGTCGCCCCGCGCGGGCGAGGCCCCTCGCGCCCCGCGCGGGCGAGGCCTGTCGCCCCACCGACAGGGCGGTAGGTACCGCCTGGCCTGGCGGCAGCTACCGCCCAGATTTTTGAGCGGTGGCTACCGCCATGCCAGGCGGCAGCTACCGCCCGGGACCCGAAAATGGCCTATAAATAGGCCATTTTCAGGCTGTTTTTGACACCTCTTGTCTGTATTGACGGACGAAACCTTCTCCCTCTCACGCTCCTTGCGTCTTCTTTACCGCTTTTTGCATTTAATTTAATTTTATTGCATTTATATTGCGTTATTTGACCACTAAAATAAAATAAAATTAAAAATTAATTAATATACCTAAACGAGGAGCTAAATCTGGAGTTAAGAAGTGGCCGACGATTAAATCAGGTACGTAATTAAAATTCTGCCTATTTAATTTTAGCACTTCATGCATGCTTCTTTTCTACTCTTAATAATTCTACAATTGCATAAATGCATCCACGTCATTATTTTTGGTAAATAAACTGCCTTAATTAATTTGATTAAGCTTAAACGCCCGGTTAATCAATAATCGTGGTATTAAAGTTTAAATCCGACAATATTGGCTAAAAGAGCCTAGTTAATTAATAACTACGGTTCAATTGCCTTATTTCGAACAAATCCGGCTTAAGTCCAATTAATCAATAATTGTGGCTAAAAGTCTTAATCAATCACATTTCGACAATAAATTGTGATTAAGCTCGAACGCCCGATTAATCGATAATCGTGGCATTAAAGACTAAATCGCACATTTTTGGCAAACTAATTGCCTAAAACAACACATTTTGGCCAAAGGCCTTAAAATCAACCATTTTGGCGACAAATCGCTTAAAATCGACATTTTTGGCAAACTAATTGCCTAAAACAACACATTTTGGCCAAAATGCCTCAAAATCAACCATTTTGGCGACAATCGCCTAAATCACACATTTTAGCAAATGAATTGCCTTAAAATCAACAATTTTGGCTTAAAGCCTTAAAATCGACATTTTTGGCAAAATGCCTTAAAATCAATCATTTTCGGTTTAAAACCGTAAAATCAACCATTTTAGCGACAAATCGCTTAAAATCGACATTTTTGGCAAAATGCCTCACAATCAATCATTTTCAGTTTAAAACCGTAAAATCAACCATTTTAGCGACAAATCGCTTAAAATCGACATTTTTGGCAAAATGCCTCACAATCAATCATTTTCGGTTTAAAACCGTAAAATCAACCATTTTAGCGACAAATCGCTTAAAATCGACATTTTTGGCAAAATGCCTCAAAATCAATCATTTTCGGTTTAAAATCGTAAAATCAACCATTTTAGCGACAAATCGCTTAAAATCGACATTTTTGGCAAAATGCCTCAAAATCAATCATTTTCGGTTTAAAACCGTAAAATCAACCATTTTAGCGACAAATCGCTTAAAATCGACATTTTTGGCAAAATGCCTCAAAATCAATCATTTTCGGTTTAAAACCGTAAAATCAACCATTTTAGCGACAAATCGCTTAAAATCGACATTTTTGGCAAAATGCCTTAAAATCAATCATTTTCGGTTTAAAACCGTAAAATCAACCGTTTCAGCGACAAATCGCTTAAAATCGACATTTTCGGCAAAATGCCTTAAAATCAATCTTTTAAGCGACAAATCATTTAAATGAACCATTTTGGCACAAATGCCTAAATCAATCAATTTTCGGCAAAATGCCTAAACAAAATGCACAAAGCATACACACAATCATGCACAAAGCATACACAATCATGCATAAAGCATACACACAAAAATGCACAAAGCATACACAAAATCATGCACAAAGCATACACACAAAATGCACAAAGCATACACAAAATCATGCACAAAGCATACACACTCATGCATAAAGCATACCCATTCAAAGCCCTTCAAAGAAGGCCTATCGAACTACGTTGACTTTGATCTTCCATTCAAACGGAAGTACGTAGGCACGTTCGGGATTTCACCCCGGGTGGCAAGTCGAAATCATCGAAATCATCGAAATCATCGAAATCATCGAAATCATCAAAATCACTCAAACATTTCGTTAATCCATCATTCACCTTGCAAAGCATTCATCCATCGGTTAGTTCATCAGCATGACATAGTCTCGGGATCCACCTCGGGTTCGTAGATTGTGCCTTAAACATTGGGATAATTAATCTAGTAACTAGGTTAATTAAAAATGGAGTCACTTAGGGTTTTTTCCTAGTTTGCCCTAAAATAATTAAACAAGGTGGCGACTCACACACTCACGTGCATTTCTGTCCTTAGTCACATGCATTCATATGCCGGTGATATTTTGGGGAAGGGGTTCACAGTTTGGCGACTCTGCTGGGGATGATGTAATTAATTTGCATAAAGTGGACTACAATTGTTGTGAAAACTAACCGGCCTTTCTTTAAGGTATTATTTTATTATGCTTTGTTTTGCAGGGTACCCTAATACGAATCAAGTGTTCTTTCCTTAAGAATACTTGATAAATACGGACTTAATTGAAAAATGTGATTAAGACATTAAAACTTGTTGATTTATTTGCACGATTGAGAATCCTTTTCTCCATTGCATAAAAAATGAATTTCAAATGAATTTCTTCTCTCTCTGTTCAAATTTCTGAGTCTGGATAGCAAGTAGCGCTGATCGGCAGGTCTCTTTGATTATGTCGACGGACAGCCAAAGCGTCCTCCCTGTTACCGCAAACCATCCCTAATCCTTTTGGGGGTGGCACATGAGTATGCGTACCGTTGGACCCACGTGAAACTCTTTATTTCACATGTGGTTAGGTATATCCTTACTCAAGGTTCAAGGGTCCCTTAATAAGCCGATTCTCTATTTGTGTCATAGCCTATAGAACCTATCCTTTAGGACTGTATGCACCCAATGAGGAAGAATCATTCCATTAAAATGAATTATGTCCTGATGTTGTGTGCATTCAAGCATTCATTCCATACTTCACAAAAAAAAAGAGAGGTCTGCAAAATGATAAAAAGAGAATTTTTAAAAACAAAAAAAAAAAAAAATTTTTTTCTATTTTAAAGTTGAAAAATCACATTTTGGTCCGTGAGGCCTGAAAAATCACATTTTGGTCTCTGAGGCCTGAAAAATTACATTTTTTGACCCAAAAATTCCCAAATTTGGCCCGTAAGGCCCAAAAATTCAAATCTCGGCCCGTAAGGCGCAAAAATTCCTAATTCGGCCCGTAAGGCCCAAAAATTCCTAATTTGGCCCCAAAGGCCCAAAAAATTCACATCTTGGCCCCGAAGGCCCGAAAATTCCCAATTTGGCCCCTAAGGCCCAAAATTTTCCAATTTGGCCTCGAAGCCCCAAAAATTCACATCTCGGCCCCTGAGGCCCAAAAAATTCCTAATTTGGCCCCGAAGGCCCGAAAATTCCTAATTCGGCCCGTGAGGCCCAAAAATTCAAATCTCGGCCCGTGAGGCCCCAAAAATTCAAATCTCGGCCCGTAAGGCCCCAAAATTCAAATCTCGGCCCGTAAGGCCCCAAAATTCAAATCTCGGCCCGTAAGGCCCAAAAAATTCAAATCTCGGCCCGTAAGGCCCAAAAATTCACAATCTCGGCCCGTAAGGCCCAAAAATTCAAATCTCAGCCCGTAAGGCCCAAAAATTCACAATTTGGCCCCAAAGGCCCAAAAGTTTACATTTTGGCCCCTAAGGCCCAAAAGTTTACATTTTGGCTCCTAAGGCCTAAAAATTCGCCACTTGGCCCCAAAGGCCCAAAAATTCCCGATTTGGCCCCTAAGGCCCTAAAATTCCCAATTTGGCCCCTAAGGCCCAAAATTTCGCCATTTGGCCCCGAAGGCCCAAAAACTCACATTTTGGCCTCAAAGACCCAAAAATTCACATTTTTGGCCCCTAAGGCCCAAAAAAAAAAATTTTTTTTTGAGAACTTAGGACCTTTCGAAAAGTCGAGGTGTCCAGCCCTAAGCACTCTACCTTACATACCACCCCACATCACAAGGGTCAAGTCCAAATACTTTACCCATACACTACCCTACCTCACACTATCTCACATACCATATGGAAACACCTTATATAGGATAGTCTAATCGTTTTGACTATGTCCTTGCACAGGTACCCCTCCAAAGACCACCTGTACTCGAAACACCAACCGAGCTTTCACCCACAGGTCCAACAACCCCGACTGCACCAATGGCATCACTCTCTGACATCCAAAATCTCATTGAACAACTGGAAGCCAGAATGGAGGCTAGAATGAATGAGGCATTGGCTGCCCAGAAGACTGCCATAATAGCTGAACTAGGTGGTGGTAATGGAAATGGGGCTTCCGCCGGGGGAAGTGGACCTTCTGCCTCCAATCAGGGACCTGTTGCAGAACCGACAAACCCTACCCTTAACTTGGATGATATGCCCTCTGGAACTGCTTCTGAGCTGGAAGCTCAGAAAATGAGAGAAAAATTAGAACTGTTGGAAAGGTCTATTACTGCCCTCAAGACACATAAGGAAGTGGTGGACATGGACTCCTTGTCTTTGTTCCCCGAAGCGAGACTGCCAACAAAATTCAAAATGCCCAACATGGATAAGTTTGACGGAACCACTTGTCCCAAAACGCACCTGAAAATGTATGTGGGTGCCCTCAACCCGTTTGGCCTGAACAGCGAGCTCCTTGCTCAGTTGTTTCAGCAATCTTTGACTAGTGCTGCATTAAGATGGTTTGTAAGCTTGGATCGTTCCAAAATGAAGAGTTGGGAGGACATATGCAATGCTTTCAACATGCAGTACCATTATAATATCGAAGTGGATGTTACTCGGAGGGAGTTGGAAACCACTAAACAAAAGAGCAATGAGCCCTTCTCCTCGTTCCTTTCTAGGTGGAGAGCCAAAGCTGCTCAAATGATCAACCGACCCTCTGAACAGGAACAAGTTGACATAATAATCAAGAATTTACTGCCTGTCTACCAGTCACAGCTTCAAACACAGTACTTGCCTACGTTCCAATCGCTCATTGCGACTGCAACCAAGGTGGAAGACTTAATCCAGTTGGGTCAGCTCAAAGAAGACTCATACAAGAAGCAGAATCATGCTGGGTCCAGTGAGACAAATGAAATAGCCAGTATAATCCCCACGAATCCTTTACGTGTTGGGAATTTAGGAAACAATCAGCCAAGAAGGCAATATACTGATCTCGGCATGCCAATCCTTTTGGTGTTCCGAGAAGCAATGAAAGCAAATTTACTGAAGCCCTTAGAAGCAAGGCCATTGCCAAACCCCCTGCCCCGGAATTTCAAAGCCAATGAATATTGTGAGTACCATCAAGGACATGGGCATAAGACCGAATCATGCTGGACCTTAAAAAACCGTCTACAAGACCTGGTTGACAATGGGTCTATCATCCCCAAGAGCAAGCCGAATAACAACCAATCCCTTGCCTAACCATGGGATTAATGCAAAAAAAAAATTGCCGAACAAGAATCGTTCGATCCTTTTGAACTTTTCTTAGAAATGAATGAAGTTTGTTGAGATCAAACCTCCAAAAGAACAAAAGAATTGTTCAAGACCAATAACAACATGTCTGATTGATTGAAGCATCAAGAAGAACAAAGTCACTACAGTCAATCCGATCCTAGTCCATCATGGTCCACCTAGAGTCTATCTTTTAGGGCCTAGTTTCTTTTTTCTTTTCATTTTCATTTCCATTCAAATTTTCATTCAATTCAAATTTGTAAATCTAAGTGTCTTTTGTACACAAATTTTGTCTTATCAATAAAAAGGGATCAGTTTACGTTCCAATCATGTTTATACTCTCTCTCTATCTTTTCCTGTGAAAGCAAAAAAAAAAAATCAAAAAAAAATAATGAAAAAAAAAATGATGATAAAAAAAAAAAAAAGGATAATAAAAATTGGCAAAGAAAAATGCATTCATCCATTCATTTGCTCTGCATCAATCAAAGCTGGGGGCATCTTAAGAAGCACCATCAAAGGGGAAGTTTTGAAGGGTAATCATGGAAAGGATCCAGCAAAGGGTACGCAAGACTTCAAACAGTACCGAGACAAAGCCGATTGAAGGGGTTAGGGCCAGAATGGTTTCTCCGAAAACCCAAGGATGGAAGATGCTCCGACAGAGAGGTGTCTGAATTTTGAGCTTAAAAGCGACAGAATAAAGACGTTATGTTTAGAATTGGATTGGGCCTGCACGAAGTCGCAATACTATCCATACACTACTCGAGTTATCTCAGAATCAAGTTGCCTCGAAATTCTTTATGGAGAGGATGCTTCTAAGCAAGAAAAAGGAAAAAAATGGGTCAAAAGGAACTTCTGCACAAAAGAAAGAAATCAAAGCTACAGGAAATCAAGTTGTCCAAAACGGGTCAACTACAAACTCTCTGACAAATTCAAGCCCATCAAGGGTAGAGGACAAATCATTTCAGCCATAAGACCAAGCGGCTGCTCACATTTTGAAAAAGCAAGTTAAAAGTAGTCATTTCCACAAATTGGATGACAACAAACACCTTGAAAATCAAGCACCAAAAATGGCACAAATACAAATGTCCTTATAAACAAGGATCATTTCTCAAAACAAGAAAAAGGAAGAGTCTCCTCAAAATTCCTTATGGAGAGGAGAACCATTGAGGAAATAAGTTTCACATTCAGAGGAAGATAAAGTTCAAGAAAAGGAATCAAATTAACCTCAAGAATTCAAACATGGCGAAGCCACAAACTCAAAGCATAAAAGCTTCTTCAAGCCAATCAAGTTACCACCACAATGTGGGTATTCAAAACTCTTTGTGATGAATACAAGTCATATTTCAGTCAACCAGTGGTAAAACCGCTACAACAACACAGCCAGATTCGCCTAGGGTCATCACTATCATGCGAGCTCGAGTCAATAAGTTGATTCAACATCATCAAAGTCAGGAAAGAATCCCGCAAAGACATCAAGCCGGGAAGGAATCCCGTGAAGAAATCAAGTCAGAAATGAACTCTGCATCAACATCAAGTCGGGAAGGAATCCCGCAATGACATCCAGTCGGGAAGGAATCCCGCAAGGACATCAAGCCGGGAAGGAATCCCGTGAAGAAATCAAGTCAGAAATGAACTCTGCATCAACATCCAGTCGGGAAGGAATCCCACAAACGACATCAAGCCGGGAAGGAATCCCGTGAAGAAATCAAGTCAGAAATGAACTCTACATCAACGTCAAGTCAGGAAGGGAATCCTGCAAAGACATCAAGTCGGGAAGGGAATCCTGCAAAGACATCAAGCCGGGAAGGAATCCCGTGAAGACATCGAGCCGGGAAGGAATCCTGCGAAGAAATCAAGTTAGAAATAAATTCTGCATCAACATCAAGTCGGGAAAGAATCCCGTAAAGACATCAAGTCGGGAAGGAATCCCGTGAAGAAATGGAGTCAGACATGAACTCTGCATCAACATCAAGTCGGGAAGGGAATCCTGCAAAGACATCAAGCCGGGAAGGAATCCCGTGAAGACATCAAGCCGGAAGGAATCCTGCGAAGAAATCAAAACAGAAATGAATGCTGCATCAACATCCAGCCGGGAAGGACTCCCGCAAAGACATCAAGCCGGGAAGGAATCCCCGAAGAAATCAAATCGGAAATGAATTCCACAATCAGCATTAAGTCGGAATTGAATTTTGCCCCAACAGCAAGTCATTCCGCACCAAGTCGGAAATAAATTCCGCACCAAGACGGAAAGGAATTTCGCCCTAACATCAAGTCGGAAATGAATTCCGCACCAGCCGAGCACGAAGTTCGCATCCCAGAAGGAACTACGAAAGACCTGATTCTCCCCATCCCCCGAAGAGTTCTTGGAGATACGTAGGCAGCCACAAAGGCGCGGTCACAAACATAAGTTTGCATCATAAAAAGCATTTTCTCTTTGCCAATATAATACAAAAAAAAATAATAAAAAATAAAAAAAAAGAGAAGAAAAGAAAAATAAAAGCTGGAGTTGAAAACCCGAAAGGGCGGCTTCAGGCAAGAATTGAGCCCGCTAGACTGAAAACCTGAAAGGGCGGTCTAGGCAAAAGTTAGGGCAAAGAGCCTGCTAGAGTCGAAAACCCGAAAGGGCGGCTACTAGGCAAAAGTTAAGGCCAAAAAAAAAAAAAAAAAAAAAATGGAAGAAAAAAAAAAGTGCTTTCAAAGGTCTCATTAGGAGTATATAAATCATTTTTTCCAGGAATCACTGAGTTCCTTCAAGTCAAATTTCACTACAAGAAACATTTGAGTCTCTAAATCGAGTCTCCAATGAGTCGAGTCTCCATCACCAGTGGTCATTCCACAACGAGTCACAAAAATCGAGTCATTCTCAAAAGTTCGTTTTAAAAGCGCCACTCTTTGAGTCATTCCTCGAAAAAAAAAAAAAAAAAAAAAAAAAAAAAAAAAAAAAGAAAGAAAGAGAGGAAAATGTCAATTCAATCCCCGGGGTTTCCAAAATAACCCTAAAAAATGTCAAACATAATCATTGAGAGGTAATTCTTTAATACCTCGTCTCCACTCGGACCATCGTTTCTTCGATCCTTTCAGACGAGCGATGTCATCCACATTGTTCGTCTCCTCGAGTCATATAAGTGGCTTTGTTCTCTTTGATTCCTCAATCGATTGGACAAGTACAACACCAATGTCTTGAAGTATTCTATGGTCAGCACCATTCTGGGGGCAAGAAGCGATAAGAACCTTCACCATTCTCCCATCACAGAAGTAATCACAGAATTTTTAGTCTTTTATTAAGAAGAAATTCTATTTCAGCTAAAAAGGGCATCAATTCTCTCAAGCAGGAGGCAAAATCCTCCAAGTAGGGTTTAGGGGCAAGTGTTATAAAAAAAAAAAAAAAAAACATACACAACCCAGGGTGAAACCCAACCATCGTCAATCTCTTCTACATAAAACCTAGGGTGGAACCCTAACCAATAGCCAACCATTTTTCATCCAAAACTAAGCCATTTGATCATTTCGACTTTAGGTGGACCCTTGGTTCTCAAAGAAAAAACAAAAATCAAACAAAACATCATTTCAAGTCCTCTAAGAGGCAAAATCTCATTTCAAGCCCTCAGTAAGAGGCAAAACATCAAAATCTCATTTCAAGCCCTCATTAAGAGGCAAAACATCTTTTCAAGTCCTCTAAGAGGCAAAATCTCTTTTCAAGCCCTCATGGAGAGGCAAAACACCCTTTCAAGTCCTCTAAGAGGCAAAATCTTCTTTTCAAGTCCTCTAAGAGGCAAAACATCTTTTCAAGCCCTCATAAGAGGCAAAACATCTTTTCAAGCCCTCATTAAGAGGCAAAATCTCTTTTCAAGTCCTCTAAGAGGCAAGACATCTTTTCGAGCCCTCATTAAGAGGCAAAATCTCTTTTCGAGCCCTCATTAAGAGGCAAAATCTCTTTTCAAGCCCTCTAAGAGGCAAAATCTCTTTTCAAGCCCTCATTAAGAGGCAAAACATCTTTCTCAGTCCTCTAAGAGGAAAAATCTCTTTTCAAGCCCTCATTAAGAGGTAAAATATCTTTTAAAGTCCTCTAAGAGGCAAAACTTCTTTTTAAGTCCTCAAAGAGGCAAAAACATCTTTAAGTAACAAACATAAATCCATGCATTTGATCATTTCATTTCATAGAAAAAAAAACAACGGCAGGGTTTCCTCCTCTGCCCATCCTCAAAATTTGCTCCTTCAGACAGCCACTGGCTCTCATAAATCATTTTTATGATAGCCAGTGGGGGGCAACTGTGAATACTCAAATTTTGAGGCTCAAAAAGCCTGTTGGTTGACTTTGCTACAGTAAATTTGACTGTGCTACAATGAATTTGCTACAGCAAATTTAATTGTGCTACAGTGCATTTGCTACAGTAACTTTGACTCACAAGGCTCAAAGAGCCAATTTTCCCGGACTGCAAACAGTCCGGCCGGACCGGAGGCCATTTCGGAAGTTCACCGGAAATATGTCAATATGGTACTTGAAACGTCCGGAATTTTACGAGGATCGCGGAACAGGTCCCGGAATATTTTTCGGAAGTCTGAAACTCCCAAAAAGGCTCTCGAAGCGAGGCACGGTGGCCACACCGGCCACGGCGGCGCCAGCCCACGCCAAGCGCGGGCGGGGCCTGGCGCCCAGCGCGGGCGAGGCCTCTCGCCCCGCGCGGGCGAGGCCTCTCGCCCCGCGCGGGCGAGGCCCCTCGCGCCGCGCGCGGGCGAGGCCTCTCGCCCCGCGCGGGCGAGGCCCCTCGCGCCGCGCGCGGGCGAGGCCTCTCGCCCTGCGCGGGCGAGGCCTGTCGCCCCACCGACAGGGCGGTAGGTACCGCCTGGCCTGGCGGCAGCTACCGCCCAGATTTTTGAGCGGTGGCTACCGCCATGCCAGGCGGCAGCTACCGCCCGGGACCCGAAAATGGCCTATAAATATGCCATTTTCAGGCTGTTTTTGACACCTCTTGTCTGTATTGACGGACGAAACCTTCTCCCTCTCACGCTCCTTGCATCTTCTTTACCGCTTTTTGCATTTAATTTAATTTTATTGCATTTATATTGCGTTATTTGACCACTAAAATAAAATAAAATTAAAAATTAATTAATATACCTAAGCGAGGAGCTAAATATGGAGTTAAGAAGTGGCCGACGATTAAATCAGGTACGTAATTAAAATTCTGCCTATTTAATTTTAGCACTTCATGCATGCTTCTTTTCTACTCTTAATAATTCTACAATTGCATAAATGCATCCACGTCATTATTTTTGGTAAATAAACTGCCTTAATTAATTTGATTAAGCTTAAACGCCCGGTTAATCAATAATCGTGGTATTAAAGTTTAAATCCGACAATATTGGCTAAAAGAGCCTAGTTAATTAATAACTACGGTTCAATTGCCTTATTTCGAACAAATCCGGCTTAAGTCCAATTAATCAATAATTGTGGCTAAAAGTCTTAATCAATCACATTTCGATAATAAATTGTGATTAAGCTCGAACGCCCGATTAATCGATAATCGTGGCATTAAAGCCTAAATCGCACATTTTTGGCAAACTAATTGCCTAAAACAACACATTTTGGCCAAAGGCCTTAAAATCAACCATTTTGGCGACAAATCGCTTAAAATCGACATTTTTGGCAAACTAATTGCCTAAAACAACACATTTTGGCCAAAATGCCTCAAAATCAACCATTTTGGCGACAATCGCCTAAATCACACATTTTAGCAAATGAATTGCCTTAAAATCAACAATTTTGGCTTAAAGCCTTAAAATCGACATTTTTGGCAAAATGCCTTAAAATCAATCATTTTCGGTTTAAAACCGTAAAATCAACCATTTTAGCGACAAATCGCTTAAAATCGACATTTTTGGCAAAATGCCTCACAATCAATCATTTTCGGTTTAAAACCGTAAAATCAACCATTTTAGCGACAAATCGCTTAAAATCGACATTTTTGGCAAAATGCCTCACAATCAATCATTTTCGGTTTAAAACCGTAAAATCAACCATTTTAGCGACAAATCGCTTAAAATCGACATTTTTGGCAAAATGCCTCAAAATCAATCATTTTCGGTTTAAAACCGTAAAATCAACCATTTTAGCGACAAATCGCTTAAAATCGACATTTTTGGCAAAATGCCTCAAAATCAATCATTTTCGGTTTAAAACCGTAAAATCAACCATTTTAGCGACAAATCGCTTAAACGACATTTTTGGCAAAATGCCTCAAAATCAATCATTTTCGGTTTAAAACCGTAAAATCAACCATTTTAGCGACAAATCGCTTAAAATCGACATTTTTGGCAAAATGCCTTAAAATCAATCATTTTCGGTTTAAAACCGTAAAATCAACCGTTTCAGCGACAAATCGCTTAAAATCGACATTTTCGGCAAAATGCCTTAAAATCAATCTTTTAAGCGACAAATCGTTTAAATGAACCATTTTGGCACAAATGCCTAAATCAATCAATTTTCGGCAAAATGCCTAAACAAAATGCACAAAGCATACACACAATCATGCACAAAGCATACACAATCATGCATAAAGCATACACACAAAAATGCACAAAGCATACACAAAATCATGCACAAAGCATACACACAAAATGCACAAAGCATACACAAAATCATGCACAAAGCATACACACTCATGCATAAAGCATACCCATTCAAAGCCCTTCAAAGAAGGCCTATCGAACTACGTTGACTTTGATCTTCCATTCAAACGGAAGTACGTAGGCACGTTCGGGATTTCACCCCGGGTGGCAAGTCGAAATCATCGAAATCATCGAAATCATCGAAATCATCGAAATCATCAAAATCACTCAAACATTTCATTAATCCATCATTCACCTTGCAAAGCATTCATCCATCGGTTAGTTCATCAGCATGACATAGTCTCGGGATCCACCTCGGGTTCGTAGATTGTGCCTTAAACATTGGGATAATTAATCTAGTAACTAGGTTAATTAAAAATGGAGTCACTTAGGGTTTTTTCCTAGTTTGCCCTAAAATAATTAAACAAGGTGGCGACTCACACACTCACGTGCATTTCTGTCCTTAGTCACATGCATTCATATGCCGGTGATATTTTGGGGAAGGGGTTCACACTATAAAAATAAAACGCGTCATCCATCCTAAGGATTGGCCCGTATCTTCTTTAGTAACGCCAGTAAAATTTAAAGGATTGCATAAATATAATATGAGTTATAATTATTTTGACTATAAAAAAGCGTGGGATACGATATTTTGTCTTCAAAATCCCACCACTACTCATTCCTGGTTAATATATTTTGATCAAAATATACGCACTGATTTAAAAATCCCAAATTGGTTTAAAAGATGGTGGCAATTTAAAGGAATTTCAGAGGAAATCATTCCTCATGATATCCATTATTTGTACCAGTTCTTTAAAACCCATTATAAACCTAAACCTGAAGAAGTTCATATTCCTTCTTTGATGTATTATTGTATGACCTTCTTTACCCCATGGGTATATCAATGGTATTTTGATTATCAGTATGTTCCAGGAAGCCAAATTCCCATGATAATAAAAAGACATAAAATAAAATGGTGGGGATCATTCAAGAATTCCACCACTGAACATAAAATTAGTCAATGGATCCGCAATAAATTATCCAGCCCATCTAAACCAGCTTTAACCTATGCCCATACATTAGCTATTCAGGATAACCCCCAGTTTGGTATCCAAAAAGCCCAATGTCAGGCCCGGTTAGCTGCAGCCAAAACAGCAGAAGAATATAGATTGATTTGTCAAGAGATGTCTGAACAACTCTCAACCAGTTCAAATCAGCCCATAAAACCATCCACCAGTAAAGCCCACAGTGCATCCTCCAGTAAATCTTCAAACACTACACACCATAAAGACAAGGGTAAAATCGTTTTACCATCATCCTCATCATCTAGTTCATCTAGTGACGAAAGTGATGACAGCGATATCATAAAAATCCAAAGTAAAGCAGGTAAAAAAGAAAAAGAAAGAAAAAAGAAGTTAAAACAAAAAGAAAAAATAAAAAGAAAAGAAAAGTTAAAAAAGAAAAAGAAGGACACATCATCGTCCTCATCTTATTCTGAATCACTGTAAACAGGCAGAAGGAACCTTATTCCTTCACTCTTTGTAAAATACCCAATCAAAGCCGCACACAAGTTTTTAGTAAAAGGCCAACTTAGCAAAAGTAAAATACAGCTCGGCACAGCCAAAATCAACTCAGCAACAGTAAAAGTCCACTCAGCAACAGTAAAGGTCCACTCGCCAACAGTAAAGGTCAACTTGGCACAGTAAAAGCAAACAGTAGAGATTCTCCGACAGAGACTACTGTTCACCAACAGTAAAAGCAAACAGTAGAGATTCTTCGACAGAGACTACTGTTCACCAACAGTAAAAGCAAACAGTAGAGATTCTTCGACAGAAACTACTGTTCACCAATAGTAAAAGTAAATAGTAAAGATTCCAAAATTTTTATTTAAGGGAGCCTTTTCCCCTTGTGAAGGCATCGCATGTAAACTCATAAGATAGCATATACTTCAATCTAGGCGTAGTTATTCTCTCCCTAAACTATCTCCCTCCTTTCCCAGTTCGATTGTAAAGGATTCAAGAGTGGAAAGTCTTAAAATTATTGTAAGTTAAAACTAGCTTAAGTTTATCATTTAAAGTTTAAATTTTGTATTTAAATATTGTAATACTATTTTGTTATTTCAATTATTTATTTTAGTCAATATAAATTGCTACTTTTAAAGCCCTGTTAAAGGCTTCATTCTCTTCTCCCTCCACACTCTGACTTAGTTCTGGGGAACCCAGGCTAAGGTTGCAGGAACCCTAAACCTTAATTAAAATAAAATCAATTAAAATCGGTTGAGTTAATTGATAAATATTAAATTTATTTGTGATTTGTATGTTGTATATAAGTATGCTCTGTGGTTGCACCTTAGTGTGATCTTCCACATCAGAAATATCATTCTTGTATGTTTATATATATATATATATATATATATACACTGGGTTTTATAATGATACCAACAAAAATTAAATAAAAAGGCTCCCTTATGTCAAGTTGGCCGGTAGAAGCTTTTGCGGATTTGTTGGTATCAGAGCCTGAACATTTAACACTGTTAGTAAATCTATTATGATAGAGGAAGCCGACTGAAATACCGTGGAAAAGTTTGGGTATGCCTACTGAACCCGTTGTAAGTCCCTTTTTGAGTTGATTGTTGGGCAGTGAAGGGTATAACCAGGTGATGATCCCTAACTTGTTGGTATTAGAACATGGATCCTTTATTATGTAGATCTGCTAATAGTCTTAAATGGAATGATTTTGAATCTTCAAAAATTCAAAGGATTATTAATAGAAATGAATTAATTTCTAAGGATGATTATAAAGCTATTGATGAAAAGATGATTTCTACAGTAATTGTTCCTGATAAAAATGGTTTTAAGATCTCTACAGTAAATGTTTCTACAGTTGCTAAAAACCTCAATATTTTAACTAAAAAAGATATTGAAAAAGATTTATTAAATGAAATATCTAAAATAAAAAACTTAATTAAAATGAAGCAGATTCTCAAAACTTATCCTTTTGAAGAATTGAAATCTGAATATTTAGACTATAAACTAAATAGGCAAAATGAAATACAATTCTTTGATTGGTATAACTTAATTAAAGAAAATCAATCTGATAAAGGTGTAAATCCAGTAACATGTCTAGAATCACAATTAATTTGTAAAAATGATCACACACAAACATCTACATCTCCTAAAAAACATAAGGAAAAATCAATTAAAAAAACGTATAAAGATTTAAATTGTTATACTTGTGGAAAACACGGTCATACAGCTAAAGTTTGTAAATGCAATAAAAAATCGAAGAAAATTTCGTATAAAAAATCAAAAATCATAACTTGTTATCATTGTGGTAAAATAGGACACACATCTAAATTTTGTAAAATTTTAATTAAACAAAATAAATTAAGTACTACAGATTTAATTAATGAAAAACCAATTGTAAATAAAAGTGTTAAAGGTAAAGAAACAATAAAAAGTCATCAACTTTCTCAGTCTAGTAAATTTGAATTTGTAAACCAATTAAAAAATCAATTAAATAAGCTTGACATACATTCAACAACTACCCAACTAGTAGCTCCTGACACCCCTCAGGCTTCTCCAACTATAAACATTATAGAAGAACATTCTGATTTTTAGTTTGGATCACAAGACGAAAACTCAGAAGATATAAAACAATTTGACATAAATCCAATAAATCATCATAGGGAAATAATAAATAGAGCACCTGATTTAGGTATAATTAATAAACCGAACACTATCGGTCAATTTAAATATAATGCTTCAACAATCTATGAATGGAACATAGATGGTTTAAGTGAATATAATATATTAAGTCTTTTGCAACAAATGACAATGGCTGCAAATGCTTATAAAACTCAGTCAATTATATCTGATAAAACTATAGCAGAAATCTTAATTGCTGGCTTTACCGGCCAACTTAAAGGATGGTGGGATTATCATCTCACTGAAAAACAACATGAAGACATTCTAAATTCAATTAAAATTGATGAAGATGAGCAACCTATATATGATGAAAATGGTGATGTAATACAAGATGCAGTGTCATCTTTAATTCTTACTATTTCATTACATTTTATAGGAGATCCATCTCACATAAAAGATAAAAATGCGGAATTACTAAGTAATCTTAAATGTAGAACATTAGGTGATTTTCAAGAATATAAAACCATCTTTCTCACCCGATTAATGTTAAGGGAAGATTCAAGTCAAGATTTTTGGAAAGAAAAATTCTTGGCGGGATTACCTTATTTTTTGGGAGAAAAAGTTAGGAATTTGATTAAACAGCAACATGGTAATCCTATACCTTATAGGAAATTAACATATGGTCAATTAATTAGTATAATTTATAAAGAAGGTCTACAAATCTGTCATGATTTGAAACTTCAAAGAAATTTAAAATATGAAATGCGTAAAACTGAAAGAGAATTAGGATCTTATTGTAAACAATTTGATTATGACATAACATCTCCTCCAAGATGTGATGGCCAGTGTTCTAGATCACATAAACCTAATAAAAATTCTAAACGACATTATAAAGATAAATCTTATCAAAATGACAAATTTGATTCTAATAAAAGAAAATATCATAAAACTTCTTATAACGATTTGACATGTTATACATGTGGTAAGAAGGGACATACGTCTAACTTTTGTAAATTCAATCAAAAATTAAATGCATTAAATTTGGAAAAAGAAGTTTTGAATAAAATCTATAAACTGTATATTGATTCAGATAATTCAGAATCTGAATTTACAAAAAGTAAAAATCAAATTGATGAATTAGATTCAACAACCAGTTCATCCGAATAAAATATTTTTGTATTATACAGTATCTTTGTATTTCTAGTAAAATTCCGTAGTATATACTTGTTTGATAAACAGTACTTATTTTTAAAGTACGATCTAAACAGTAACTGTTTTTGTAAACAGTATTGATATATAGGCTGGAAACCCAGAAGTGCGGGCTACTGGTCCAAAGGACTATTTAATTAGTCGTCCTCTTGGTATAACAACGCCACGTATCATACTTAAAATCATTTTCATAATTTAAATTCATATTTTTTAATTTACTATATATCTCTATCTATAACTACTTTCCTATATTTTGCTCTTGCCTACTTTAAATCTTCCTTGCAGCCTTACAAGAACAATGGAGAGAAGGAAAGCTACTGGGAGTAAACATTCACCCATTAAAGCTCTTTCAGAGCAAATTGAGGTTATTACTAAATCCCTTACCACTAAAATATCCCTCTCTAGCGATATTAAATAATGGATTGATACTTATCCTCAATCCACTAAAATCCTTCTAAAGATATTATATGATATAGTATCTTCTTCAGCGGAAGATACGCAGGTATGACTTCTAAACTTAAACGCGATCGTATCCGCTTATGATACGGCTACTCTGTCTCAAACGGTAGACAGTAAAGAGCTATCAAATCCGTTAATGGCTGTGGATTTGCCAAAAATCCAATTCAATTTAACTAGTAAAATACTGTAATGGTTTTCAACCCATTTGTATCCTTATGGTTAAAGGATGATCCACCAGTATCATTCCTTGGCCCATTGTAAAGGTCATTATAAAACCCATCCTCGAAGAATAGGGCTGGCCATTCTTTTCGCCCTGGGTATATTATAGGTATATTAGTCAAGCCCAATAAAATAGGCCCAAATGGTCTCAATAATATTTGGCATAAAAAGATAAAATTATATTATCATCATCACCTTCACATGGTGATAGTGCAATTCATGATGATATTCCATTATTACAGTCAAAAGATAAAAGAAAAATGAAAAGAAAAGAAAAGTGATAATAAAAAGAAAAGTAAAAAGAAGGACAGCTCATTGTCCTCATCTTCTTGTAAAAGGCAGAAGGAACCTAATTCCTTCAACTCATTATTTTTGTAAAAACGACAACGCATCATCAAACTGATCATATGGCAGACCAAAGACTATTTATACACAGTAAAGGTCAACCACTATTCAGCACAGGAAAGGCCAAGCTACTATTCCAACAGTAGAAGCCAGGTTACTATTATCAACAGTAAAAGTAAAGATTCTGTGGCAGACAACCCACTGTTCATCCACAGTAAAAGTCAAGATTCGGTGGCAGACAAGTCACTATTCGTCCACAGTAAAAAGTAAAGATTCTGTGGCAGACAAGTCACTGTTCATCAACAGTAAAAAGCACACAGTAAGATTCCTAAATTTTATATATAAAGAGAGCCTCTCCTCTTTGTGAAGGCATTGTCCAATTATAGGCAATCCTAAGCCTAAAAGCTTAGTTAGTAAATCTCTCTCCTCTCTTTCCAACGTCCACTGTAAGGATTCAAGGTTAGAGATTCTTTAAACTTTGTAAGTCTAATCTTTTAAATTTTGTATATGTCTTTCAATTTTGTAAATCAAATTTAATTTTTGTAATTAAATAAAGTTTTATATTTTCAATATAAATTGCTACTTCTTAAAGCCCTGTTAAAGGCTTTCTTCTCTTCTCCCTCCACATTCTGACTTAATTCTGGGGATCCCAGGTTAAGGTTGCAGGAACCCTAAACCTTTAAAATTGTTCTTGCGTAAAATTGTATGTTGTATAAGTATGCTCTGTGGTTGCACCTTAGTGTGATCTTCCACATCAGAAAATTGTAAATTTGTATGTTGATTCTGAAGTAAAATTCATTATTGTTTAAAACTGATCATCATCTTTTATATTCATTTATCCTCGTTTCAAAAGATTCAGATCTTGCAACGGTCCTAGAAGCTTTTGTTGGTATCAGAGCCTGAACATTTAACACTGATAGTAAATCTATTATGATAGAGGAAGCCGACTAAAATACCGTGGAAAGGTTTGGGTATGCCTACTGAACCCGTTGTAAGTCCCGTTTTGAGTTGATTGTTGGGCAGTGAAGGGTATAACCAGGCGATGATCCCTAACTTGTTGGTATTAGAACATGGATCCTTTATTGTGTAGATCTGCTAATAGTATTAAATGGGATGTTTTTGAATCTTCAAAATTTCAAAGGATTATTAATAGAAATGAATTAATTTCTAAGGATGATTATAAAGCTATTGATGAAAAGATGATTTCTACAGTAATTGTTTCTGATAAAAATGGTTTTAAGATCTCTACAGTAAATGTTTCTACAGTTGCTAAAAACCTCAATATTTTAACTAAAAAAGATATTGAAAAAGATTTATTAAATGAAATATCTAAAATAAAAAACTTAATTAAAATGAAGCAGATTCTCAAAACTTATCCTTTTGAAGAATTAAAATCTGAATATTTAGACTATAAACTAAATAGGCAAAATGAAATACAATTCTTTGATTGGTATAACTTAATTAAAGAAAATCAATCTGATAAAGGTGTAAATCCAGTAACATGTCTAGAATCACAATTAATTTGTAAAAATGATCACACACAAACATCTACATCTCCTAAAAAACATAAGGAAAAATCAATTAAAAAATCGTATAAAGATTTAAATTGTTATACTTGTGGAAAACACGGTCATACAGCTAAAGTTTGTAAATGCAATAAAAAATCGAAGAAAATTTCGTATAAAAAATCAAAAATCATAACTTGTTATCATTGTGGTAAAATAGGACACACATCTAAATTTTGTAAAATTTTAATTAAACAAAATAAATTAAGTACTACAGATTTAATTAATGAAAAACCAATTGTAAATAAAAGTGTTAAAGGTAAAGAAACAATAAAAAGTCATCAACTTTCTCAGTCTAGTAAATTTGAATTTGTAAACCAATTAAAAAATCAATTAAATAAGCTTGACATACATTCAACAACTACCCAACTAGTAGCTCCTGACACCCCTCAGGCTTCTCCAACTATAAACATTATAGAAGAACATTCTGATTTTGAGCCTGGATCACAAGACGAAAACTCAGAAGATATAAAACAATTTGACATAAATCCAATAAATCATCATAGGGAAATAATAAATAGAGCACCTGATTTAGGTATAATTAATAAACCGAACACTATCGGTCAATTTAAATATAATGCTTCAACAATCTATGAATGGAACATAGATGGTTTAAGTGAATATAATATATTAAGTCTTTTGCAACAAATGACAATGGCTGCAAATGCTTATAAAACTCAGTCAATTATATCTGATAAAACTATAGCAAAAATCTTAATTGCTGGCTTTACCGGCCAACTTAAAGGATGGTGGGATTATCATCTCACTGAAAAACAACATGAAGACATTCTAAATTCAATTAAAATTGATGAAGATGAGCAACCTATATATGATGAAAATGGTGATGTAATACAAGATGCAGTGTCATCTTTAATTCTTACTATTTCATTACATTTTATAGGAGATCCATCTCACATAAAAGATAAAAATGCGGAATTACTAAGTAATCTTAAATGTAGAACATTAGGTGATTTTCAAGAATATAAAACCATCTTTCTCACCCGATTAATGTTAAGGGAAGATTCAAGTCAAGATTTTTGGAAAGAAAAATTCTTGGCGGGATTACCTTATTTTTTGGGAGAAAAAGTTAGGAATTTTATTAAACAGCAACATGGTAATCCTATACCTTATAGGAAATTAACATATGGTCAATTAATTAGTATAATTTATAAAGAAGGTCTACAAATCTGTCATGATTTGAAACTTCAAAGAAATTTAAAATATGAAATGCGTAAAACTGAAAGAGAATTAGGATCTTATTGTAAACAATTTGATTATGACATAACATCTCCTCCAAGATGTGATGGCCAGTGTTCTAGATCACATAAACCTAATAAAAATTCTAAACGACATTATAAAGATAAATCTTATCAAAATGACAAATTTGATTCTAATAAAAGAAAATATCATAAAACTTCTTATAACGATTTGACATGTTATACATGTGGTAAGAAGGGACATACGTCTAACTTTTGTAAATTCAATCAAAAATTAAATGCATTAAATTTGGAAAAAGAAGTTTTGAATAAAATCTATAAACTGTATATTGATTCAGATAATTCAGAATCTGAATTTACAAAAAGTAAAAATCAAATTGATGAATTAGATTCAACAACCAGTTCATCCGAATAAAATATTTTTGTATTATACAGTATCTTTGTATTTCTAGTAAAATTCCGTAGTATATACTTGTTTGATAAACAGTACTTATTTTTAAAGTACGATCTAAACAGTAACTGTTTTTGTAAACAGTATTGATATATAGGCTGGAAACCCAGAAGTGCGGGCTACTGGTCCAAAGGACTATTTAATTAGTCGTCCTCTTGGTATAACAACGCCACGTATCATACTTAAAATCATTTTCATAATTTAAATTCATATTTTTTAATTTACTATATATCTCTATCTATAACTACTTTCCTATATTTTGCTCTTGCCTACTTTAAATCTTCCTTGCAGCCTTACAAGAACAATGGAGAGAAGGAAAGCTACTGGGAGTAAACACTCACCCATTAAAGCTCTTTCAGAGCAAATTGAGGTTATTACTAAATCCCTTACCACTAAAATATCCCTCTCTAGCGATATTAAACAATGGATTGATACTTATCCTCAATCCACTAAAATCCTTCTAAAGATATTATATGATATAGTATCTTCTTCAGCGGAAGATACGCATGTATGACTTCTAAACTTAAACGCGATCGTATCCGCTTATGATACGGCTACTCTGTCTCAAACGGTAGACAGTAAAGAGCTATCAAATCCGTTAATGGCTGTGGATTTGCCAAAAATCCAATTCAATTTAACTAGTAAAATACTGTAATGGTTTTCAACCCATTTGTATCCTTATGGTTAAAGGATGATCCACCAGTATCATTCCTTGGCCCATTGTAAAGGTCATTATAAAACCCATCCTCGAAGAATAGGGCTGGCCATTCTTTTCGCCCTGGGTATATTATAGGTATATTAGTCAAGCCCAATAAAATAGGCCCAAATGGTCTCAATAATATTTGGCATAAAAAGATAAAATTATATTATCATCATCACCTTCACATGGTGATAGTGCAATTCATGATGATATTCCATTATTACAGTCAAAAGATAAAAGAAAAATGAAAAGAAAAGAAAAGTGATAATAAAAAGAAAAGTAAAAAGAAGGACAGCTCATTGTCCTCATCTTCTTGTAAAAGGCAGAAGGAACCTAATTCCTTCAACTCATTATTTTTGTAAAAACGACAACGCATCATCAAACTGATCATATGGCAGACCAAAGACTATTTATACATAGTAAAGGTCAACCACTATTCAGCACAGGAAAGGCCAAGCTACTATTCCAACAGTAGAAGCCAGGTTACTATTATCAACAGTAAAAGTAAAGATTCTGTGGCAGACAACCCACTGTTCATCCACAGTAAAAGTCAAGATTCGGTGGCAGACAAGTCACTATTCGTCCACAGTAAAAAGTAAAGATTCTGTGGCAGACAAGTCACTGTTCATCAACAGTAAAAAGCACACAGTAAGATTCCTAAATTTTATATATAAAGAGAGCCTCTCCTCTTTGTGAAGGCATTGTCCAATTATAGGCAATCCTAAGCCTAAAAGCTTAGTTAGTAAATCTCTCTCCTCTCTTTCCAACGTCCACTGTAAGGATTCAAGGTTAGAGATTTTTGGAAAGAAAAATTCGTCATTGTCTTTTTAGTTTAATTGGAAAGAACAATGGATTTACTATCAGTGTATATATATATATATATATATATATATATATATATATATATATATATATATATATATATATATGAAAGCTGAAATAAAGAAAAAGTTTTAAGGCAGTATTCTATTTTTCTATTTTTAGAAATTTAAATTTTTTCTTTATTTTTCTATATTTTGATTGGGCAATTTTTTCAATTTAATATTTAATACATATAATAGTGATAATTGATAACTTTGAAAATCTAATCTAATCTAATCATCTAACCAAATTCAACTAAAACTTTAAAATCTAGCTGGATTTATTTTAATTGAACACGGTAATATATATAACTCTCTATCTCCTTTCAACGCAATTCACAACTTTAATTGTTTTTTTAGTTTGAGGTATGCACTAGATTTTGTAGAATAAATGAAATTCGTCATTGTCTTTTTAGTTTAATTGGAATGGTTTTGCTTGATGTTCTGCTTCAAATGTTTTCCGATATCCAATGCTAGCTTCGCAAGCAAATTTATTGGTTTTCTGTGCCAAGTAACGAGCATGACATGATATACTATTTTATTTGTAGGATGAGTTAAGAGACGTTGTGCTGCTTGTATTTGCTAACAAGCAAGATCTTCCAAATGCTATGAATGCTGTTGAGATTACTCTCGGCCTCCACTCTCTTAATGCCATTGGTATTTCGATAAGAAACTCCCACTTTTTTTTGTAACTTTTATTTGGTTGTTTTCTTGAACCAATCTCTATCTGTACCAGCACACTGATTTTATTGTTGTTTATTGCAGGTATATCCAGAGCACATGTGCCACTTCAGGTGAAGGGCTTTATGAAGGATTTGACTGGCTCTCCAATAACATTATTAACAAGGTAGAATCTTTGTTTAATTAGAATAATTTGATTCCTGGCAGTTTGTTGTTTAAACCTTCTTTTATTTTCTTATTGGTGCGGGTATAGGATATGAGTCAGTTTTCCGCAATGTCGGCTGCACTCTGCTGCAAATTTATTTTCTTATTTGACTTTGCTTATAATAATCAGTACCATAGTAGTATTGGCATGGCATCTTATGAGGCATTATATGGTTGAAAGTGCAGAAGTACCTTGTACTAGGATGTAGAAAGTGCAGCAAAAGAGCTATATGGATCAACATAGGCGGGAAATGGAATATCAAGTTAGAGAAAAGGTTTTTTTCAAAGTTTTACCATGGAAAGGGGTTATCAGGTTTGGTGAAAAGGGCAAACTAAGCCCTAGATACATTAGCCTTTATGAGATTCTTGAAAGAATTGGCCCCTTAGCTTATAAATTAGCATTGCCTCTATAATTAGATCAGATCCATGATGCATTCCATGTATGGATGCTCAGAAGGTATCGATCAGACCCATCACATGCGGTACAAACTCAGGATATTCAAGTGTCTGATAATTTTTAAGTTATGTTGAAGAACCAGTTGCTATTATTGGATATCAAACTAAACAATTGAGAAACAAGGAGATATCATTGGTAAAAGTTCTTTGGCAAAACCATTCCGGAAAGGAAGCCACATGGGAAACAGAATGACATATGAGGCAGAATTACCCCCACTTATTCTCTGAATCAAGTAAAAATTTTGAGGACGAAATTTCTTAAGGGGGAAAGAATTGTAACATCTTGGACCTAAAACACCATATTATGATTATACGTCTGTTTTATGAACATGACACATGTAACCTGAATGTGTGTGTGTGTGTGTGCATTTACAATTTGCTTGTGATAATATTGGGAATCATATGCTTAAGCATGATCGTGCACATAGGCATCTGATAATAATGTGAATATGCAAATGCATGAATCTAAATAAGCTCTAAACTCAAAAAGCTTAACACCCTGTCTTAGACTCAGAAGGTGTGTATATGTATATATGTGTGTGTCCTTTAAAGCCACTCAGTACACCTATATATGGAGTTTACTAATGAGTTAACTCAAATGAGAATAGTGAGATTGTTAGAGAATACATGGAATTCTAGGCGTTTAGAAATACAAATAGGAATAAAATTTGAGTCATGCATACCAAGTGTTTTAAATGTCTAAACGAGCATTAAGGTGCTTGCTTAGCCATATAGGTAAAAGGATCCTAGAAGAAGGTGAAGGAGGAGGCTCTTCCAAGCCTTGATACTATTGCACTATATACTGTGAGTAAAAGCTTATGATAGTTATTTGTATGTGACGAATATTTTGTTTGATGTATCGGTTATGATATTATTCAATACTTGATACTATGATCTGAAAAAGAAACTGAAAAGAGGCAAGTAAGCAAAATATATGTGTTATTTCGAGGCCAATGAGCCTAATCTGTGAATGTAAAGCATATGATTCATTTTGAAATGGGGTAGGTTAAGCAAAAAGATATGTGTTATTCTGAGGCTAATGAGCCTAATCTGTGAATGCAATTGTGTCATATTTGCATCTGAGATAAAAGGAAGTTATGATTGTCATTACTAACTCGTGAATCTGATCTGTATCTTGAGTTGCGTGCTCATAAATCTGTTATCTGGAGTTGTCTGCTCATAAATTTGTTATCTAGAGCTGCGTGCTCAAAATATCTGATCTGAAATTTGGCCAGCTAAATCTAATATCTAAAATCTGTTATCTGATATCCGAGGCTAGTTTGGTTTCATAAGTCATAACATAAATAATCTAATAATGACATGCATTATACTTCTGAAATATATCTCTGTAGCATCGTATATATGGTGCCTTGAATTACTATGATCTAACTTTCTGTCGATGAGAATGATGTGATATCTGCACACTATTGCTGTGAATGATTTGATGAATGACTATTATTATCTGATAATTGTTGATGCCGCGCATTGATGGCCCGAGGAGTTTGAATTGTTTTGAAATATTAGGAGTGTACTGTGTGCCTTGATTGAGATGCTTGATATTTGTTGTATGGTTAATAATCATTATGATGATTTTTACTCACTAAGTAGCATCTCATATAAAATGCTAATGTTTTTCCAGATTTTGGCATTAGGAGGCATTAGCAGTCAGCATTTCATCTGTTCAGACTGACAGAAACAGAACAAAGGTCGGGATCAGTTATGTCTGCATATGTTACCTCCTTAGTTTGTAAATATGCTTGTAGGAGTTTAAAACTCCTTAATGTCCACCATGTATTAAGTAACTTTAAATTATGTTTGGTCAAGTATATATTTATATATGATTGTTGTGAAAAGTAAGAAATTTTCTCATACTAGGTTTTACTATTAAAACACATGGTGCGACTTATATTTCTATTAATGAATCTGTATGATATGTTATGCAGTATCTCAACACTATTTATTCTTGGATACATGGTGTTAGGGTGTTACATAATTTCACTTGAAGGACCTAAATTATATGGGTATGTACTTAATGGGGCATCAACTTTAATTTATTATTGTAAAATGCCTTTGAAAGCAATTATGTATTTCGGTTAGCCGGAATGTCGCGTAATTCACACGTGTCAATTTTTTAATTATATATATATATTTTGAATTGCTTACTCACTCCTCCACGTAAACTCTATTCCATATATATGTCCTCTCTCCTTGCCACAATTCCGTTAGTATCTAAGTAAAAAAAAAAAATCTATCACAGTAAATAAACACTGTCTAATGTCAATGGTCTCTTATATATTCTTTTGTATCTACAACTTCATTTCAGAAACTGGATATGGCAGCTATTCACTCGATCGAAAGCTTTCGGATTTCTATGAATTCTTCTCTTTCTCTCATTTCTCTCCTTCTTTCATTGAAAAAAAAAAAAAACAATAATGACAATCCCAAAAGTAGAAAACACCTTTAATCCAAAACCAATTATATGTTACCAAAAAGAGAAAAGAAAACCACCATAATCCCAAAACCCATTTAGTTTGGAATCAAGCACGTATACCAACAATTCTGAAGCAAACCTACAAGCAAAAAAGATTAGGGACTAAGACAAGAGTTTGATTTTTGATTTTCTTTATCTTGTTGGATTGGGTTGCCAAGTAGAAAAGTTGAGCTATAATTTGCAGGAGCTACTGAATGGAAAAGAAAACAGGGGATACGCAATATATATATATGAAGTGTTGAGAGAGACATATGGAAGAAGATGAATATGTGGCATAAGCCTGTATTAAAGCTTTTTTTTTTTTTTTTTTTTTTTTTTCAGTTTGAAAACTTAGAAATTTTGCCTTTGTATGTAGATTCGGCTCTTGAGAACAAAATGACAGCCATACCAAGACATCTAAAGGTGAGAGAAACGAATAGGGAATAGGGCTCATGTGGAGGAATGAATGGACAATTTTAAAAAATTATAATCAAAAAATTGCCACGCGTGAAATATGTGCTATTCGGGCCAACGAAAATGCTTAATTGCGTTAAAAAGGCATTTTATTGTTACATAAAATAAAGATCGGGAATTTTTAAGTTACAAATTAAAATTCACATCCCATTAAATACGTACCCATATAATTAAGGTATTTTCAGTGAAATTAACCTCTAAAACAATGATAACCAACAATTACTGTTTTCATATCCATCACCAACAATTACTGTTTTCATATCCATCACTCATTTATATACCAATTAGTCATGTAATTGCGAGATGAGAGGATCCAAAAATTTTGTATTTTTAATTGATTTAAATGGATAATATTTTAAAAGATTATTGTCGTATTATTTTAATTTAAATAATTTATTTGTGTGTTTTGATTAGATGATGAAAGTGAAATTATATACTACTTTTAAAATTCTCAGATAACAAACTTAAAATATTTATTATCATAATAAATTATTTGTAGTTAATTCAACTGATGTATGTTTTTTTTTTTCTTTTGGGATTCTCATATATTTAATTGGAAATTTTATATAATTAGATGGGGTACAAAAATATTCAAATATATTTAAAAAATTAAAATTTTAACTCTATTAATTGGTCATATTGTTGTAGCCCCATTATTTTGTTAATGTTTATTAATTATGGCGCCATTAAATTTCATTAGCTTGTACCTCCATTATTTAATTAAAAAATTTATGTTTATTAAAAATAAAACAAAAAAAAAGATTAATTATAATGAGATTTATTATAACTATATTAAATTCAACTAGTTTGTAATAATGTTTATTAATTATAACTCCATCATAATTCAATTAATATCTATTAATTTATAACTCCATTATTTAATAAAAAAATATAATATTTATTAATGCAAAAAAATTATTTATAATGAAATCCATTATAATTCCATTAAATTTTGTAACTCTATTATTTAATAATAAAAAACTTAATGTTTATTAAATAAAAAGGTTAATTATGGAAAAAAAAGATAAAATATGCCAACTATGTGTGATATGATCTTCTCTTATATAAGGAGTGTGAGGTCTCGAGTTTGAGTCCACTCAACCATAAGAGTACTCATCAATTTAGTAAGCGAAGAGATGACTACCCTGTTATATAAAAAAATAAGATAAAACGTCACATTTGTTACAAAATAATAAGAAAATAGAAAGAGAAGTAAATAGAGAATGGAGATAATAAGAAGAGAATACGAGAGTGTGATTGCTATAGGTTCATAAGTAAACCATAATAGAAAAATCGAGTCCTAAGCAAATTGGAAGATAAAGTTCCCACTAATTAGAAATATAGATTTTTAGCTCAAATAGGACATCCACTAATTTCGTAACACTAACCCTTGGATGTCCATTTTTCAGAAATATGTCTTATTTAAACCTTACAAAGAAAAAACTCTGGGAAAAAAATCTCAGTGAAGAAAAAGGAGTACATTATTGTTTTTTTAAATACGCATTTAAATACTGCCCCATTAAAAGCCTTTACTACGAAAATCTACTAGGAAAAATCATTAGTTAAAGGGAAAAGAGTACAATGTGTATTCACTGCCCTCATGAAGATATCACTTGAGATATTTGAGTTTATTTAATCCAAATTTGTGTATCAATTCTTCAAAACTTGTGGTAGAAAGCTTGTAGTAGATATTGGCATGAGCTGTCTAAATAGGTAAGTAAAGAAATCTAGTATTTAAATCCCATACTTCAAGGGTCATCCTTATGTTTAGCCACAAATTGTGTACAGCTATAATAGGTCCAAAAAAAACCTCTGTCTTTGTATCTATATATTAGTGTATTCAACTCTAAATAAAATAGATAGAAAAAATACTTCTTTTTTATATGGTACTAGAGCATGTCCTTGGGACCTCTACTGAAACTACTTTTTGACCAAGAAAAACCCAAACCCAATAAACTCCATGGCAGAGTCTTTAGACCTATCACAACCTCTCGTTCCCCAAACCAATTCCCTCCTTAACGATCTGACAACAAAAATGACGGAGGTCTTGACTAGTGCCTAGACCTCGACCTCTCCTCAACCGCTGCTTGTCGATTCTTCAACTACTCCGATCGGTATCAGGTTGGAAGGATCCAACTATGCCTTATGGTCCCAGGTTGTCAAGATGTAAATCTCTGGCAAGGACAAGTTGGGATACATCAATGGAGATTTCCCTCAGCCTCCAAAAATCGATCTGTAACGTCCCATTTTCTATTGAATCGAGTTGATGCTTAGAGTCGAGTCGGGCTGATCTAAAACCCGGTTCGAGCCATTAGAGTCTAGAGTGGGCTAGAATGAAATAAGGAGAAGAAGTGGACTTACTTGAAGGAAACAAAAAGATCAAAGTATAAGGATTAGGACTTACTTGCACAAAAAGATAAAGTTGAGGTATTGAGTTGTACCATTTTGACACTTGAGGTACCATTTGGTAATTTTCACATAAAAATCAATGATATTCTAGAGACTACCCGTGAGTTCCATTTCATTTTCATTTCTTCATCCTTATCTTCATCTTCTTCCTCTACTTTCCTCTTCCACTTTCCTTTCTCCATCACTTTTAATGGTAGTGAAGATTTTAATGGGATTCAAGCATTAATTCAACTTCCATTATATCCAAGTAAGTAAACCTTCTTGAATTCCATACTTGAAGCATTTGGTGATATTTTTAGATGATTCATAAGAATTCTTATGTATAGGAGAGGTGATCTCAAGGTAGAAGGAAGCTAAGAAGAAGATTCCAAGCTTGTTGAGTGAAGGTGTGCTATCTCCTTTAGTTTAATTCATTTCCTTGCATGATAATTTGTGTGATGTGTTGAAATGAGGAGATATGTTGCTTAATATTGAGTAAGAAGACCGAAAATGGTGAAAAAGCATGAGATGAAATGAATAAATGAAGTAGATATTGAGTTCATGCTGAAACAAGTTTTGCTGGAAAAGTTACCAGTAACTTCACCTTGATTTTTACCCTATTTAACGATGGAATTAGGAAGTGTCATAGAATAGTTATTTGTTCCTCTATGTGTTAGCTTTACATGGGTTTTTGAATCACCCAAATCGGAGTTGTATATTGAGAGATATGACCAAAAGAGTACAGACTGTGCAGGCTAGAAAACACGTCGCGCGCTTGCGAATTTCATTTGCGCGCTCGCGAATTGTGTCTGAAAACTCTCTGACTCTCATTTGCACTTCTCACGCTCGCGACTTTGCATGACGCGCTCGCGAATTGTGTTCTGATGCTCTTTTGGACTTCATTTTCAATGCAATTGTATTCCTTTGCTCAACTTGTATGCCTCCAATCATTTTAAAACAAAAAGACAACATTAGAACATGCATCAAAACAACATGCAAGCATGCAAATGATGTGAAATGAGGTAAACAGAACTTGTAATTGTATTCTATGCAATTGTGAAATGATGTGAAATGGTGTGTGAAGTTATGAATTCTATGCAATTGTATTCCTTTTCTCAACTTGTATGTCTTCAATCATTTTAAAGCAAAAAGACAACATGAACACATGTATAAACACAAAATGCAAGCATGCAAATGGTGTGAAACTAACATGACACAAGTTGCCCGCTTGGCGAGGCTATCAGCATATAGGTAAGCAGTAAATTTTATGAAATGATGAAGCAGTTAATTTTATGACACAAGCAAGTGAAAATAACATGACACAAGCATGCAAATTATGACACAGTTACTATGCATTTGTTTTATCTATTGACATACCAACATTATGCTCCATTGAGGTTAGGTAGAAACCATGTAGATAAGGCTATGTCGCGACATAGAATAGCAGATCTGCGCCCCATACAGTTTGGTACTCCGGCTACAGGCCGTTGAGTGGATATGATTATATAGGCCATAGCAGCCAAGCATACAGTTTCATCCAGTTTCATACAGTTTTTCTTATCACTTCGGTTTCACTATAACCTTATGGAGCCATACAGATATCTTGACATAACATTGCATGAAGCATACAGTATACTAAACAGCAAGAAAGATCATCAAGGTAAAATGAAAGTATCATGATATGTGTGCTTACATTCCACATGTGAGTACATGTTTATTTCTACATATGTATGTGCTTATATGTTTCTTTATTCATTGTGATATTCACTGAGTTTAATTAAAGTTGCAGAATTCATACAGCATAAAGAACATCAGGTAAGATCATGAAAGTATAATGCTATATATGCTTACAAGTTTATTTATTGAATCTTTAACAGTCATGAGATGTTATTAATCATAACTTGAAAGTGCATAAGTCATACAGCATAATGAATAGCAAGTAAGACAATGAACATATACTGTTATGTATTCTTACATGTTTATTGATTTCATTCATACAACACAATGAACAGCAGGTAAGATCATGATAGTATCATAATGTGTGATTAAAGGAGTTATGAGATAATTAGAACTAAATTATTTATGGTGTGAATTAGAAGTTTATTCCTTGCTATAAAGATGCATTGATGTTGAAATTTACTGAATCTATGATTTTCAATGCTATTATGCAAATTTGTATTTTAAGTTAGTTGCCATCACACTTTGTTAAGTATGTGAATTATGAGCACCACTGAGTTTTATACTTAGCGCGTCGATTTTTATCACGCGTAGGTTGAAGATCGTGGTTGCTACTTAAAGACTTGAAGAGTACTATCAAAACAGAAGTGACGAATTTGGGAGTAGTAGATCGAGAGTAATATCATTAATAATTATGGCATGTATTAAGGTTTATGGCATGTATTAAGGTTTATGGCATGTATAATTATTACATTTGATAGAGCTTATGTGATTGGAAATATAATTGAAGCATGTAATTATTGTGGTGTAAGTATTTGGAGGAAATGCTTGAAATATTTTACTATAGTTGGTATGATGAGGTCATGAAGACTTGATATAGATCATGAATGACATTAATTGCTGGATATTAACTGATATTGAGGATTTATACAGTTATGACTATATATATAAAGTGTTGTTGTGTTATGATGATTAGTTGGAGATATTGAAAGTTTGAAGTTTAATTGGGAGTGTTTTATATTCATATTTAGCATACAGGATGATATCAGCATGACAGGATATAAGTTCAACCAGATTGTAGCGTCTCGGCTCGGTTCATTCGGGTTAACGGGTGGACCGGGAAGGGATGTTACACGATCCATCATTTAGGAGGTGGCGAACCGAAAATGCTATTGTCAAGGGTTGGTTAATCAATTCGATGGACCCTTCCCTGATTGTCAATTTTATCCGCTTCCCAACTGCAAAATAGCTTTGGGAGTATGCTGCTATAACCTATTTCGATGGGACAGATACGTCTCAAGTCTATGATCTCCAGCGTTGTGTCACTCGTATAAAGCAGGCGGGTGGATCCATTGAAAAATACTACAGCGATCTTCAAGGGTTGTGGCAAGAAATTGATTTTCATCGTCCTAGTCTGATGGAGTGTGCTATTGACATACAAAAATACAACTCGATTCTATAGGAGGATCGAGTTTATACTTTCCTTGATGGACTAGATGACAGATTGGATAAAACTCGAAGTGATGTGCTCCAAATTAAACCATTCCCTACGGTGGAACAAGCCTATGCGTTTGTCCGTAGGGAAGAGGTTAGGCAGACGGTGATGATCTCGGGAGCAGATACTACTCCAGGAGCTGTTATGGTTTCCAAAGGGATCAAGGGTAGTCACAACCAGATGCCACCGAAACTAGGGTTTTTTTCTCTAAGCATGGAAAAATCCAACTCCTCATCCAAAATCGAACCACCATGGGCAACCCCAAACACATCCATGACACCTGCTTCAAACTAAATGGGTATCCAGATTGGTGGAACGACTTTCAAGCTCGAAAAAAATTGGAAACCTCTTCTAATAATGACCACACTAGGAGAGCTGCTGTGGTTACCTATGATCCTTCGTTATCCCTCATCCCTCAAAAAGAATCTTCATATGAACCAGGTACTTCTAGTAAGGCATTTCATATCTCTACTCGCAATGATGATGATGACTGGATTCTTGACTCTGGAACTACAGACCACATGACATTTGATTCAAAGGATTTCTCCGAAATAACTCAGCCGAGACGGAACTATGTTGCAAATGCCAATAGGGTCATTTATCCAGTTACAAGGGCTGGAACAGTGACTTTATCTCCTTCCTTTTCATTATCTAATACATTACTCATACCCTCTCTTTCAAATAGACTGATGTCTATAAGTCAAGTTACTGCAGATCTTAATTGTGTGGTATTGATGTATTCTACCTTTTGCCTTCTTCAGGATATTCTCACCAAGGAGATAATTGGTCGTAGTACGAAGAGAGGGGGATTATACTACGTGGATGACTTCAGTTCGGGAAGAGCAAATCATATACACCACACAATTGGGAACAAGGAAAGATAGATTTGGTTATGGCACCAAAGACTTGGGCATCCATCATTTGGGTATTTGAAGCACTTACTACCTAGTTTATTTTCAAATGTAACACATTTAGATTTTAAATGTGATACATATAGCTTAACCAAAAGTCATAAGGCTTCTTATCCCTTAAGTATGAATAAAAGTATGATTCCTTTTGATTTAATCCATTCTAATGTTTGGGGATCTTCCCCAATAACTACGTCTTTGGGTCATCGTTGGTTCGTAATTTTTGTTGATGACTGCACACGAATGACATGGCTTTACCTCCTAAAACACAAAGATGAAGTATTTGCTATATTTCAATCATTTCATATTATGGTTCAAACACAATTTTCTGCCAAAATTAAGATCCTTCGCTCTGACAATGGAGGGGAATATGTTAATCAACAATTTTAGACATACTTTAACAGTCATGGTATTCTCCATGAAACTTCATGTTCACAAACCCCACAACAGAATGGTATTGTTGAAAGAAAGAATAGACACATCTTAAAAATTGCCCGTGCTTTATTGATCAATGCACATGTGCCGAAGAGATACTAGAGTGATGCTGTTGCTACAGCCGTGCATCTAATGAACCGTATGCCCACCAAAGTTTTGCAATTTCAGACTCCGTTAAAGGTACTTTCCGATCATGTCTCATTACCTACTGTTTTGATGATTCCTCCCCGAATTTTTGGTTGTGTTGCCTTTGTTCACCTCCATAAGAATCAACGAACTAAGTTGGATCGATGTGTTGTCTGGTGTTTATTTTGGGGTATGGAGTACACAAAAAGGGATATAGATGTTACGATCCCATTACTAAAAGAACCTACACTCAAAGATTATCTGAACCTCTCAATGCTTTTGCATATACACTCTCCTCATGTCAGATTCTGAGTAGTGTTGAAGAAGCCTTATCAGATTCGAAATGGGCTCAAGCTATAAAAGAAGAATTGGAGGCGTTGTAGAAAAATAACACATGGGTTTTAAGTGAGTTGCTTGAAGGAAGGAAGACAGTAGGGTGCAAGTGGATCTTCTCCATTAAATATAAAGCAGATGGGTCTATTGATTGATACAAGGCGAGGTTGGTAGCAAAGGGTTACACACAGAAATATGGTATAGATTATCAAGAAACTTTCTCACCTGTAGCCAAACTAAAAACTATTAGAGTTCTGATATCTCTTACTGCAAACTTAGATTGGCCATTACACCAACTGAACGTGAAAAATGCTTTCCTCCACTGTGATCTTGAAGAGGAGATTTACATGGATATTCCACTAGGTTAAACTGCTACTTCAGAGGAAAAAATTTCTTGTAGGTTACAACGAGCATTGTATGGACTAAAACAATCACCTCGAGCATGGTGTGGCAGGTTGAGTTTGGTAATGAGGAAATATGGATTTCAACAAAGCAATTTTGATCACACTCTCTTTCTAAAACATCGAGTGGGAAAAATAACAATGCTCATAGTCTATATAGACGACATGATCATTACAGGGGATGATGTAGAAGAAATATCCAAACTTCCAGAGCAATTGTCAACTGAGTTTGAGATGAAAAACTTAGGTGGGCTTAAGTACTTTTGGGCATTAAAGTGGCAAGGTCAAGACATGGCATATTTCTTTCCCAAAGAAAATATATACTAGACTTACTGGCAAAGGCAGGATTACTAGAGTGTAAGCCTGCTGATATTCCAATTGTCCAAAATTATAAACTTGGAGAATATGTAGACCAGGCACCAGCGGACAAATAGAGATATCAATGGTTAGTGGGTAAACTCATCTATTTACCTCATACTCGGCCAGATATTGCTTATGCTGTGAGTGTAGTAAGTTAGTTCATGCACCGACCAAGTGAGGACCATATGCATGCCATAATGCGGATCCTTCGTTATTTAAAGTCCTCTCTTAGGAAAGGGCTTATGTTCTCAAAGAATGGTCATTTAAAGGTTGTTGGCTACACAGATGTAGAATAGGCAGGAAACATCACGGACAAGAAATCTACTGTTGGGTACTTTACTTTTTTGGGAGGCAACCTGGTTATATGGAGGAGCAAGAAACAGAAGGTAGTTGCCTGGTCTAGTGCTGAAGCTAAATTTCGGGGAATGGTCAAGGGAATATGTGAGCTCCTTTGGCTGAAAAAGCTGCTAGTTGAAATCGGTGTTGCTCCGGTTTTTGAAATGAACTTGTTCTGTGATAACAAGGCGGCCATCGCTATCTCCCACAATCCGGTCCAACATGATCACACTAACCACGTTGAGGTGGATCGAAACTTCATCAAACAAAACCTTGAAGAAAGGATTATTCATCTTCCATTTGTTAAATCAGAAGACTGGTTGGCTGATATACTTACAAAAGCAATGTCTGCAAGGAACTTCTACAACTCACTTGACAAGTTGGGCATAAGAGATATCTATGCATCAACTTGAGGGGGAGTATTGGCGTGAGCTGTCTAAATAGGTAAATAGAGAAATCTAGTATTTAAATCCCATACTTCAAGGGTCATCCTTATGTTTAGCCACAAATTATGTACAGTTATAATAGGTCCAAAAAAAAACCTCCATCTTTGTATCTATATATTAGTGTATTCAACTCTAAATAAAATAGATAGAAAAAATACTTCTTTTTGACAGTAGAAAACTTGTAGTAGAAAATTTATTTTTTTCTTATCTCCTCTAACATATTCATCCTTCAAGAGAGATGTGCATTTGAATAAAATTATAAAATAATTCATCAAAATAGAACATCATATAATTAATTCGTTATTTTTTTTTAATTCAATAAACTTAAAATTTATGTAATTTATCTAGTATTTAATCAAAATAAAACAAAATAAAAACAATTTACTACACTGTGATACGGAAATAAGAAAAACAAAAAGGAGAAGAATCATGGATTTGATGATGCAGATCAAATCAACTTTTATAAAGACATCCTTTTGTTTTGGCAATTATTACTATGTGTCCTTATATTATGGAAAGATGCTTTGTAGAATGTGTGTTGTTGCCATGTTTTTAAAGCTATATGTGCATAAATAAATTAAAAAATATATATATCTTATTCTAATTATGATATCAAAATATTATTTTTATTATATTAATATTATAAATTTAATCTCATTCTAATTAGAAATTTGTTCTATCATACCATTATATATATATTTAGTTTTAATTGCTTTTAACTATCAAGAATTTGTTGCTTTTGACTATCAAGAATTGTTACATCAAACTTTTGCTAATTTGAAATTATTGAGTCTGCAATTATGTCTTCTTCTTGAGGTAAGTATAACCTTAACTCTCTCTCTCTATTTACAAATTAATAGAATAGTTTTTACTTATAGTTCTTATAATTTAGATCTATAGATTTATAGATTAACTATAATTGTTTAGTAATCATGAATAATTACAAGTTTAGAAGTTTTTTATCCTGAATAGTATTATCATAAAATATCTTAAAGATATGGACCTTCTAATTAAGAAAATTTTATTTATTATCGATTAAAAATTATATAATAAGGGGTGGGTCTTTACCAATTAAAAAAAAATTCGATTTTAGGGAAGCCAAAAAACGTGAGCGCCTAGCACGAGCCTTATTGTTATTGAAAAGGTTTTTTAATTAGATTGATTATATTAGTTTCCTTAATCATGTTATTTTTATTCATTAACAAATTTTGTTTCATTGTTTTTTCCTTGCTAAGAGCTGACAAAGGGTTCTACAAACGTGTTAGCAATGAAATTTTATTCCGTTTCTAAAGTTACGACATAAATTGATTTTTTCTTCGGTTGCTAAGAGTTCCTTTATTGAGGTTTGGTTCTACAAACAGGTTAGCAATAGAATTTTTATGCGTTGCTAAGATTGTAACCAAAATTCAGAACCTATTTTCGCTGCATATCTCTTTTCTGCTACATCCGTTGGTATGCTTGCACTTCCTTTTCTCCTTTCTTCCTCCCTTTTATTTTATATTTTATTAATAAATGTTTAAATTTTTATTTGGATTGTAAGATTATTATTTGTTAGGATAATATCTTTTATTTTTTATTTTTTTAGTTTCAAGTATTTTGATGGAGGTAAGATAACCATGAGAAATTCAATATTCAAATTATAATATAATAAATCATAATTTTTTTTTTGCATGCATAGAAATTTCAAATTATACATATATATAAGTGCAAATGAGGTGGGAATATTGGGTTCCAAATGCTCCTGCAAATTTTTAATTTTATTTGTTGATTGAAGAATAATTTAGTTTTGTTCTAATTAGAAAACTCTTAATTTTATTAGTTGATTAATTAAAAATATCATTAAAAATAATTTATTTCTATTCTAATTAGAAAACTTTTGGAATTCCTATACATATAAAAAGATTATGATTTAATATTTTATAATTTAAATATATTATAATATAAGATATTAAATTTATTAATCCTTTATTGGTAGCTCTTTTTTTATTAATATTACAAATTTTATCTCGTTCTAATTAGAAATTTAACTTTAATTCTATTCGAATTATGATATCAACTTGTTATTTTTATTGTATTAATATTATAAATTTAATCCCACTTTAATTAGAAAATTTTCCTTTAATATTATTCTAATTAGGATTTTTTCCTATCATATCACTATATATACGTTTGGTTTTAATTGTTTTTGAGTTTTTTGACTATCAAGAATTCGTTACTCTTGACTATTACGAATTTGTTATTTTTAACTATCAAGAATTATTACATCTAGCTTTGCTAATTTAGAATTATTGAGTTTGCAATCACATTTTCTTCTTGCGGTAAGTATAATCTTAATTTTCTGTATTTACAAATTAATAGAATAATGTTTATTTATATTTATTAAGTATGTTCTAACAACTATAGAAAGTTAATTTAAATCTAAATAGAAAATTATTAAAGATTTTAATTTTCTATTTAAAATAGAAATTCTATTAAATAAAATAATAAATTATATTATATATTATATAGGATATATTTAGTAAGAAATAAAATTTTAAGGGTTTTAATTTTATTGGTTGAAAAATAAAGCTAATTTAATTATAATGATATACATTTTCTATTTAAATATAAATTCTATTGGATAAAATTATATATCATATAAAATATATATGGTAAGAACATAAAACTTTTAAGAATTTTAATTTATTGGTTTAAAAAATAAAGATAATTTACTTTTTAATAAATAAATTCATTAGCTTGAAAAAAGTAGGAATAAACATTATTAACTTTTGTGAATATAGTTTTTATTAGTTAATTAAAATTTGTATTCTCTTGACAATTAATACACGCAAAATGTTAGTTAATTTACTTTAGCAACGGATAAAAATTCCGTTGCTAATCTGTATAAAAGTATAAATAGGGGAACATTGAGTTTCTAAAACGGCCCTACGAAATTTTGATTTTATTGGTTAAATAAAAATATCATCAAGAATAATTTAGTCATATTCTAATTATGCAACTTTAATTTTATTGGATGAAAAATAAAAACAGTTTAATTTTGATTGGTTATGTTAATTTCTTATTTGAATTTAATTTTTATTAGGAAGTTTAATCTAATTCTAAATAGGAAATTATCCAATTTAAAACTTTAATTTTATTGATTGATTATGAATTTAATATCATTAATATTAAATTATCCAATTTAATATTATAAATTCAATCTTATTCTGATTAGGAATTTGTCTTGAATATCATTCTAATTAGGATTTTGTTATATCATAACATTATATATATACATTTAGTTTTAATTACTTTTGACTATTAAGAATTTGTTGCTTTTGACTATCAAAAATTATTACATAAAACTTTTATCAATTTGGAATTATTGATTTTATAATTATGTCTTCTTCTTGTAGTAAGTACCTTTACAGATTTTTAATTTTAATAATTGATTAAAAATATTATTAAGGATAATTTAGTGTTATTGTAATTAGGAAATTGTTAATTTTATTGATATTTTATTGGTTGATCAAAAATATCATTAAAAATAATTTAATCCTGTTTTAATAAGAAAATTTAAATTTTATTGATTGATTAAAATTATATAATAATTTTTAATTAAATTAGTTATATTAGTTTCCTTAATCAGATTATTCTAATTAATTAACAATTCTTGTTTTTTTTGTTGGGCTACAAACAGGCTTTTTTTTCTAAAATTATAACCTGAATTGATTTTTATTAATTAACAAGATTTCATTCTTCTTCCGTTGCTAAGAGTTGTGAAAGGGTTCCACAAATAGTTTAGCAATAGAATTTTTATAGGTTGCTAAAGTTATAACCATAAATTGATAACCCGTTTTGCATCTTTTTCTCTTTTCTTTCTCTTTTTACTTTATATTTTATTAGGACTGTAAGATTAATATTTGTCAAGATAATGTATTTTATTTTTTATTTTTTAGTTTTAAGTATTTCGATAGAAGCAAGACAACCATGGAAATTTCAATATTCAAATTATAATATAATGGTAAATTATAATTTTTTTTATATGCATAGGAATTCTAAATTTTATTTGTATTTTATTGGTTGATTAACAATATCATTAATGACAATTTAGTCTCATCCTAATTAGTAAAATTTTAATTTATTATTTGATTAAAATTATATAATAATTTTTAATTAAATTGGTTAATACTATTCAATTAAACATAAAAAACTAGAAAATATAAAAATAGAAAAGCGGAAATGTTTTTATAATCTAATCCTAAAATAAAAATCAATTATCAAATAAAGTTGAAGATTCTGTTAAAAAAATGAAATATATGTCAAAATATTTAACTCAATTGATAGAAAATTATATAAATTTTATTTTATATTAATTTAAATTACTAAAAAAATTTAAAATAGTTCAAATAAAACTATTTATAAAATAATTTGATAATTAAATAATAAATGATAAATTGATATCTATGGTTAACTTAGCTATGTTAGCTAATTCTTATAATATACTATTCTAAAAAAATAATAAAAATAATAATATACTTATTCATTTTGTCTACATACATATTATAATATTTATAGTACAATATTGACTAAAAAACAACTAATTAATATACTCATTTTCCATTCAGTAATTTATCATCATTTTTATTATATTATAGAAAAATTAATAAACTATATTTAGAAAAAAAATAAAAAAGTAAGTATAACGAGTTTTAACGTGCAAAGGATGTTCTTAATATATATATATTCGGCTAAACGCATAAATATATTCCTTTACTTTGCGGAAAAAACCTTGTAGCATCCCAAACTTTGCAAGAGACCTTTTATATCTTTGAAGTTACGAATTTAATAGTAACATGTTTTGGTATTTTTAGCATTTATGTGCAAAATATTCATTTAATGTGTGGTTAGTTTAATATTTGGAACAATAATTCAGATTTTTTAATTATTTAATAAATATTTAATTTATCTAATTTTAGAAGTTTGAGTATTTAATAGAATAATTTTTGCAAGTTGAAGTATTTAATTGGCTTTATAAATTGAAGTGTTCAATAAGTTAAAGTAAAGATCGAAGGTGCTACAAGGTTTTTTTATGTAAAGTACATAAATGGATTTATGCATTAGGTTATTTATATTCAGATGAATATTTGATCAACCAATTTACAAAATTAAAACAATAGAAAACAAATCGCGACACCCAAGCGATTTAATGTACTATTATTTAAACAATATAAATTTTTCATAAATTCAAAATATCAATTATTTAGAAATTAGATCTAAAATATATGTACAGAAAAAATGAAAGAATTACCTTCTAAATGCCAACAAATTTAAATAACAAATATTAACTTTAGTTGTTGCAAACCATAAGTTATCCTCTCTTCAATATATTTGAACAAAAGCGATCTGATTAAGTATGTGGTAGAACGAATTGTACTGATAACGTATTATAAAATAATGAAAAAAAGGGAGAGAAGTAAAAAGGGAGTAGAGAGAAAATGAAGAGAATACGAAAGTGTGATTATTATTGATGAGAAGCCGTGTGTGTGTATATATATATATAACATAAGTGAACCCTAATAAAAAAATAGAATTCTATAAAAATTAAAAAGATAAAATTTCCACTAATTAAAAATAAAGACTTTTAGCTCATATAGGACATTCACTAATTTCATAACAATATTAACATTCTATACTCTAATATGTTGTTAAAACTAGCTCTCTCTCTCTCTCTCTCTCTCTCTCTCTCTCTCTCTCTCTCTCTCTCTCTCTCTCTCTCTCTCTCTCTCTCTCTCTCTCTCTCTCTCTCTCTCTCTCTCTCTCTCTCTCTCTCTCTCTCTCTCTCTCTCTCTCTCTCTCTCTCTCTCTCTATATATATATATATATATATATCTTTTAGATTTTGTTTTCTGAATCACCTCAATCGTCTTTTTTGGTGGGCGGTGAGTTCTTTTTGTCTCTTTTTATTGTTTTTCTTTATTTTATATAGTTTTATTTCTAATAATTTTCAGATCATATAATAAAACTTGAATTTAGCTTCTTGGATTGTAATAGGGGATATATCTTGACTTTTTTTTTTTCGAGAATTCCAACTTTTTTTCCAAAACATAGTTAATATATAACATAGAATTAAAAGTTTTAATCAGATGGAAAAACAATAGGGTAAACAAAGATTAATGACCAATCAAATGTACTGATGTGTATGAGAGTCCAACATTTACTACCCTTTTATGACTGATAATGCACTTGATTATAACCTAATTTGCTACTTCTAAATCAAGGGAATTAGGTTTCCAATCAAATATTTTAAAGTATCAATGATTGTATAAGGAATTTTGTAATTCTTCCTATTTCAATATATGGGCCGAACAAATTTAATCTTATATATGCAAAATATATATTCTTAAGGATAATATGAATATACATTGATATTATATTACTTGGTTGATTAATAAGTATCTTTATTTTTATGAAACACAATTTTTTCATATAGGTACTTGTAAAAAATTTGAAATATGGTGGGATTTTCTAGATCATTGTGAGTATTTATAATACCACATGTACAGTGATTGATATATTTGGATAAAGGGAAGGGATTATACCTTGTTAATCGAAAACCTTCTCATTAAGCTACTGTCCTTTTTAAAAAGAAGTTCAAATTATTAGGGCATTGCATGTGACTGGAAAAACTCAAACAGTCAATGATTTTTTGGTTCTTGGTTAAAGAAAGAGGAGAGAACGAAAATTTTGAAATTAAAAAGTTTTCAAGCGAGGATATAATATAGACGATTCACGTAGATGTAATGGGAATGAGCGAGGCTCGTCATGAGCAAAATATCACTGCTCAAAAATTAAGTATCATAAATAAAGTATTCCTTATTTATTTATTTATTAGAATTATTCTCAGACGATTCACATTTGTTATTACAATTATATTTCGGAGAGAGAAATTTTATGGCTTGAAGTTTGGTCAACAAATCTAAGAGATCTTTTCTCTCTCTCTTTTTTTTTTTCCTCCTTTCAGAGGAAGAGAAAGAAAGGTGTACAGGAGGCAAATTTAGTTCGTATGACATGTTGAGGAGGAAAAGGATATTTTCCGTATTAAATTCATGTGGAACTGTAGACCACGTACACAAGGTGAGGCAATCAGTTTAAATTGCACAATCTAAAGGTCAAAGCTTTAGGTTCTTTAGTCTTCTTGGACTTGATAGTTTGAAAGGTTGGAATCTTTAGATCGCACAATCTAAAGGTCAAAACTTTAGATTCTTTAGGCTTCTTGGACTTGATGGTTTGACAACTCATTTCCTTCATTGTAATCACACTCACTTGATTATATATTCAGTGCTAGTTCATTGATTCTTTCTCTTAAATTAACATTTTTGCTTTCTTTCCTATTGATCTTTAACTAATTGGGTCCAAATGCCATAAACCCATCCACATATATCATGCCATAACTTTAAGAAAATGGTCATAACTTTTTTGTTTGGCCAAATCTATCACATTTTATCATACTGAAATCCGACTACATTCAGCTCAAATACTGTATGGCCCATATAGAGGCGGCTCTCCCAACACAACAATTTTCACATTCAATGCTCGAACTTGAGACTTTTGATTAAGCGAGAAATAGTCCCAACCAACATTAGTTCATTTTATCATTCTTTACACACTATTATCTACTTCAGTTCATATCCCATCTACCAATCTTTGTCCTTCATTTCTATCTTCCTATTAGTTCTACCTAATAACATACTTTTATTGTCACATATAATCAATTTATCTATCCTTTTCGCATAGAACAATTTACACATAACATTGCAAAGTATAAATACCACCACATCTCAACACTTGGAAGACAAAAACACTTCAATCTTCTTTACTCCGCAAGCAACTTAGGCTTATGACATCTATCTATTTCATTAGTTGCAATCTTCTCTAACTCATTCTTTTTTTTTTTTTTTCTTTTCATATTACTGCTCTCTCTTTTTCTGGTTTAGTAAAAAGAAGCTTCATTTGCAAGGTTAAGCAGGTAAGTGAAAGCAAAGCTTCAATGTCTGGCTTTTTTGCTCTCGCCCTTGACTTTGTTTGCATGATCATCATAAGAGGCATAATATGCATTCTCTCTATCATTTGCAGTTCAAGACAATTCATCATAATACAATATCATAGGATGAGAATAAATTTCTTATATTAAATGCCAACCAAAAGAAAAGGAAACAGTAGGATGTTGATTAATTATTTGTAGACAAAATTAAGGCTTTGCCTTTTTGAAATATTCAGTCAGACATTTCTAATAGATATGACTTAGACTATACAGAGCAGAGCAATATTTACTTGCTAGAACAAATAGGATTCCAATTTGCTATATACTATTAAAAATAATCCTTGGTTTGTAATAATTTCTGGAGCTTTAGACAGAATCAACATTCTTCTTCTTTGTTTTTCCACATAATTTTGGCCTGTAACCATCCTCAAGGATTTTCTCAACCTCTTCAAACGTTAGGCCCTTGGTTTCAGGCACAAACCAGAAAATGGCTGCAAGTCCAATGCAAGAAATTCCAGCAAATAGGAAAAATGTGCCACCGGCACCAAGATGCTCGGTGAGAGTTAAGTATGTTTCGCTCACTATAAGATTAGCAACCCAATTCGACATTGCTGCAATCCCTCCACCGATGCCTCTATACTGCAGCGGGTATATTTCTGAGTTCACTATCCAAGGTATAGTACCCATTCCAGGTGCATAAGATATTATATAGAGTCCAAGAAACATAACAGCAAGGAATCCGAATCTACTTGGGCATCCCTTCTCGTAAAACACACGATGCTCAGCACGACATGCACTTCTTAGGGCCTTGGTTGCAGCCAGGCAGGCTCCTGGATGAAACTGAAAAAAAAAAAATGGCAAGTCAATCAAAATCAGACTTTCAATGGTTTGATAATTTTCAAAAAATTTTACATGATTATTGTAAATCAAGTTATAATATAGATGCACCAAAAAGGTGCTGTTTAAAGTGAGGATATATTTTGATGGGCATGTACATACTTCACTAGCCGCATTAGAACAGAAACCGCAATCTGCCTTCAAACAAGACATGCAGTTCCATTTTGAAGCATCGTTTGCTGTCAGATATATTGGACAACTAGAATTTGAACCAAAATGTCCAGATTCAACTGAATTGATTTTAGGAGAATGTACAGAAGCTTCTATAAAAACAACAGATAAGGCCACAAGGAAAGTGATGATCCCAATCATAGAAATCATCATCAGCTTTCTCCTTCCATATCTGTCCACAAAAGCCATACTAATAAGAGTGCCAAAAGTATTGAGGCCAGTAGTGACGAGAGCAAGTGCCATGGCCACGGAGTTTGATGCAAATCCTGCGAATTGAACTATTGTCGGAGCGTAATACATGACAGTGTTTATACCCACAAACTGCTGCGCAACTTGAACAGTGATGCCTGCATAGAGTCCCCTGCGGACTACAGTGTTTCTTAATGCAGCCGTTACTTTGGAGAACATGCCATTCCCAATAGCAGCTGCGCCGTCCTTTTCAGTTTCAACGGATGAAGCTAAGGCATCCATCTCCTTTTCAACCTCATCAGAAGGAAATATTTTCTCCAAGACTGCCCTTGCTTCATCTACTCTGCTCTGATTAAGGCAGAAAATAATTCATAAATGAGAAGAAATGGGATATGGCAAATAATACTTAGCAATCTAATAGTTAGAACAATTGTTCAAGAGAGGTTCTTAAAATGAAATAATAAAAATCAAGTATTTACCTAGAAAAAAAAATATCATTAAATAACTGCTTGATTTGAAAATGAAATGTCAAATTTAACTTTCAGGATTCATCAGCCAATAAAATTCACAAGCACTCACAATAACATTGCACTAAATTTTCCTACAGCAAGCTTATAATGTTATGCAAGGGCATAAAGAGGGAAAAAGGAAGTGTTAAGTCTAGATTTATAACCTTTCTACAGAGCCATCTGGGGGACTCAGGAAGTGATAACATCAGCAAAAACTGAATTAGAGCGGGAAGGGCAGCAATCCCAAGCATCCAACGCCAGGTTCCACGAGCCTGCCAATTTTGCAATATATTATAGTTTTATATATATGTTCAAAGATTCAAGAAAACAATAGCAATCACCATATCTATTACCTTGGTGAAGGCTAGATTGATAAGGTAAGACAAAAACTGTGCCCCTGTAAGTAGCAAACCATTTGAGCCAACAAGAGCTCCTCGAATTTTTGCTGGTGAGGCTTCTGAAATGTAAAGAGGAGATGAAACGGATGCCGTTCCGACACCCAAACCAACAAGAAGTCTACCCACAATTATAACCCAGGGTGCAGGAGCAGCAGCCATAACTAGTGCACCAACGAAGAAAACAACATCAGAAAATAAAATCGATATTTTTCTTCCAAACTTATCATTGGTGTATCCACCAACTGCAGCCCCAATGATAGCGCCTGCAACAGCCATACTAACAATAGTCTCCTGCTCATTAAGAAAGGCAACATCAACAATCATAATTACTGAAAATGCAAAAAGTTTTGCATAAAGTCAGTAGCAACTAACCTGTAGCCATGTTTTCTTGTTAACAGATTCAAAGTCTTCGCGAATGTAAAGCAGTGCACCAGAAATAACTCCTAAATTCAAATGATAGAAAAAAAATGGCTTCATTAACTGCAAATATATAATAACATAATCAAAGGACGACGCAAGATTTGCTGTCAAACAGGTAACCTGTATCATAACCAAACAGAAACCCTCCAATGCCTGCAGATAGTGCAAGCCTCAGAACATAAGGAGTCCGCCAGATTGTCCGCCAGCATTCTCTAAACTCGGTCTTAGTTGGTTTCACAATAGGCCCTTCAGCCATTTCTTCTGTCTGAAATGAATTCAAGAAATAATGGAAAATGAATTCAAGTAAATCGTGAACCATATATAAGCTAGCAATCATTATTAGTATAATTTCTGAAAAAAAAAAAATACCAAATCAGATTATTCAAAGAAGAATACAAAAATGCTGATTCAATCAATTTTATCATAATAGGAAAATACATATAGATAAAATTAGTATGTAATGAAAATATATTTAAGTGATACTCCCTCCGTCTCAAAATTATAGTACCACTTTCCTTTTTGGTTGTCCCGAAATAATAGTCCCATTTACAATTTAGAAATACTTTTCTTTTCACTTTCCTGCAATACACTTATATAATAAATTCGTGTGAATAATTAAACATTATTTGAATTTAATATATAATTAATTTTGAAATCTTGGTAAACTAACCAACAAATAAGAAAAAAAGATTGTAGTTAAACTAATTTAACTATAATTTGGAACTATAATTTTGGGATGGAGGGATTAACAAATAAATCCTGACTCAGACAATGTTTGCTAAACAATTCTATATCCCTGAAAGAAGAAAACAAAGCCATTAGATTAGGGATTCAAGTTCTAACAGGCCTAATCCACCGTTATTTCTTATGTGTAAAAAGGAAAAAAAAACCTAAAATAATCAATTGATCCATATTGTTTTATCACTATCAACTGAAAATGATAAATAATTAATTTCTTCTCCTCTTTTCATATATATATATATATATATATATAATTTGCTCTACCAGTTTTGCTCGCAATGAGAATCAGAGAGACAGAGTGATAGCTCGAAATAGTAAACAAGCAAAAACCAAAACCAAAACAAAAACAAATTAAACAAAAGAGAATTCTTTCTTTCCCATTGTTAATCTCTACATAGTTCATCATCCTAACTAGAATGAGAGTAAGAATCAAGAAATGTGTATATAAATCAAATAAAAAAATCCTTAATTTCTTTTAAAAAAAAAAATGCAGGCTTGGGAGATACAAGCCCTTCATCGCATACCGAAAAGAAATATTACAGAAAAGGTTGTACCTTTGCTAGATGATGATCAGACTTCTTTATCTACCTCTACAGAGCTTCTTAATTTTGCATGCAAATCTTCTCTTGTCTGCTGTATATGGATACTATATTATATTTCTGTAATCAAACGTTTTGTTTTGGAAGTTTCTAATTAACTAATAATAGAACAGAGTACTGACATCAGAGATACTAATGCCAAATGATAGTAATGCCAAGTCTTAAGATTTGGATAAATCCAAAATCCTACTCGGATTCATTTATTATGGATTAGTTCCGTTTCATTCTGTATCTTAATCCTAACTTGAAAGAGGGTTTGAATATATTACTATTTCTTAGGAATTTGGTTGAATTTGCGCTTCAACTTGTAAGCAACGTACAATTTACCTATAAATCAATTTTTATCTCCTTAAACTTCCACTAAAAAAAAATTAAAAAGCCAACTTTTATTAAAAAATATTTGATTAAAAATCAAATATAATTAATAATAATTAAACAATAAATAAATAAATAAATATCTTTCAAACCAAATATTCAATATAATCAAATATTTTCTAATATATAATTTTTTATATCAAATATTTTGTTAATTATTTTTTAAATCATAGGCAATATGCTGTTATTTTTTTATAATTATTGTTATATATTTTTAAATAATTTTTCTTTCCAATAAATGCTATTAGTTAAAAATATTGAAAATTTTTTTTTTTTTTAAAAAAGGATTATTAGTTCTTTTAGTGCAAATTTAGAGGGTAAATTGTAAAAAAAAAAATAATATTTCAGCAAATTGTATATCACTACCAAATTTAAGAGACAAATTAAACTTCATTCTTTTTTGAAAGGGAAAATGATCATTCATTAACTCATGGAAAAAAATCCAGCAAAACAAGAAGGGATTGTATCCCAAATTTGGAGCCTAGCATGATGGATGGATGCTCTTTCAAGAGTATGAGCACCCATGGTATCTTGCCTCCATACCCACCTGACACTAATATCATGCCTATTATCTAAAACTCTCCTACAATCTGATACAAGAAGACCAAATTCAGAGTAATATATGGAGGGAGAGACAAGAGCATGAACAAGATGTTGACAATTAGACAAAATACATCCATCATAAGGTAAAAAATCTTGCGCAAAAAGGAGGCAAGAATTAAGCGCGATGCCTTCAACAACAGTTGGACTGCCACCACCCTCCTAAAACCCAGATACTGCACTTTGGAACCGGCCCTTGCTATCCTCGATCACAAAGCCAAATCCGATAAAGTCCAGCGTGGAGAAAATAGCACCATCAACATGACAAATCTAGCTATGCATTAATGCAGCCACTGTCGGAGGAACATATGCATGCCGACGTAGAGCCGACGCTGCCATTACCGGATTTGCGTCACGATGCTCCCTGTTACCCCAGTCAAGACGGTACCGCCTTGCGCCATGAAAGATGTCAGCTGAAGTACTTGGCTGCTGATGCCACTGCATCTGGTTACGAGATGACCAGATTTTCCAGGCCATCACTGCTACAAACTCAGCCTCTGCCTTCCCTTGTAAATTATAGACCTGCAAAAATAAATCTGAGTATGTAGTGTTAGCATTTGGGGCATCAAATCCCCTAAGCCTCCATGCACCCACCGACCTCTCATAATGAACTAGAATATGATTAAGGTCCACCAACACATTACAAAAAAGATAGCTCCCATTAAGGTACAAGTCCCTTCTATTTAATCTTTCCTTTGTAGGAAGCACATCCCCAACAACCTTCCACATAAAATCACAAATTTTTAGAGGGAGGTCCAGGCTCCTGATAGGTATTATTTTTATAATATTTTTAATATAGTTTTTATTAGAAATTTTAGTAGTTTTAATTACTTTAATTATTTTTTATCTAATTTTATTTACTTAGTTTTATTTAATTAGTTTTAATTACTTGAATAACATTTCACTTGATCTTGGGAATCTTGTAGCATTTTTATAAAAAAATCAGTCAAAAATATAGAAAAGAGTGTACCTAAGCAAAAAGGTCGGCATGTCGTGGACGTGTTATCCAGCACCCCGTGCTGTGTTCAAGATAAATTCAACAGAGGTTCAGAGTTTAGCACGCCCAAGCCGTGCCAGAGAGCATGCCCATGCTACAAGAGGCTGTCAATCTCTGAACGTGCTCATCCAAGCACGGCCGGTGCTGCAACCACCTTGAGGACTCAGAGCCTAGTACGCCCAAGCAGCGCCAAATAGCACATCCATGTTGAATGCCTGACTTCATATTAGGCCGAAAACGATAACTTTAGCCCGTGCCGCTTGCATGGACCCGCATAAAATGCTTTTCTGACGTGCCAATCAAGTTTAAATCCTATTTAGATGTTGAGAGAGTCCTAATTAGGAAGAAATACAAAGCATAAACAATTTCCTATCTTTAAAAGATTTTTTATTCAATAGAGATTCACTTTCCTAAACGAACACGAAGATATTCTAGAAAGTCTATATAAAGAGAGAGACTAGCCATGATTGGGAGTGGAATCTATTCATCGTATATACCATCTCTAGTTCTATTATTTTCTAGATAATTTTCTCTCTCTTTAATACTTCAAGTATTCAAGTTGGTGTCAAGATTGAAGGAAGCCGCTCAAACCCATCGTTGAATAGTTTTTGTTTCTAAATTTTCTTTTTGTTTATTATTCTTTATGGGATTATTCACCTTCCGAAAAAAAGCTATGGAGATGTACTTTACATGTTAAATGATATGGTAGATTTTGACTACCATTGACATTGGGATCCTTCAAAGCAGGGTTGAAATCACTAATACCCTCCAAATTTTGAGCGTGAAGAAGAGAAGCAGAAGAATTTAGAGGATGTGATTGCTGTCCTTACTAAATCTCACATGGAATTTATGCATGAAACTTGTTAGAGTTTTAAGATCCAACAAGAGACAATGGAGAATTTGGAGGTACAAGCAGCGCAATTGGCAACAATGGTAGCTAATAGATATCAAGATAATAAGCGCAAGGTAAATTATGAGGAAACTTCATGGGAATTTGCACCTTTAGAATAAGTAAAGCCTACATGTGAAGAATGCAACTCCTTCGAAGACGGATTAAATCTCACTTTCTTATTTTCAGACACGATTATTAATGACCTGAAAAAAGTGAGGTACAATTGGAAGGGACATTGGGTGAGAGTTTAACTGAAGACAAGCAGAAAGCAATATTGGTCGATGAAGAAATAATTGAGACTATTGATTTGAGCTTATCAATGGTCTTTATATAGACACTACTGGAAGATCCTTTCTTTCCAATGATACCACCTTTAATAAATTCTGTTCTCCATGATCCAATACAGTTCTTTCCCTAGTTTCACAATTCAAAGCGAGATATTGTTGATAAGACAAGTATAAATTTTCTCATACTAGGCAATCTTGAGGGCATTTTCAACCAAGCCCTATGTGTGATATTACATGATATATACTATGGGCGAAAGCTGTTATTCGATAAACTTGTCAAAAGTCGAATTTAAAGACTTTAAGCAAAATGTTAATGGGAGGCAACCTATCATTTTCTTTCTTTTCCTTTGCAATTTTTTTTATTTGTATTTTTTCATTTTTTTCCCCATCTTTAAACCATTATTTTCTTTTATTTTATTGTTCTACATTCATGTTGTAGGTCAAGGAAGGATTAAAGAGGCTTGAAAACTGATTGAAAGTGCTAGAGCTTGGCAGGGCGTGCTACCTAGCACCCCCGTGCTGTCTCCAGAGAAAAATTATGCCCATAGTCAGGCTCTAATACGGGCAAGGCGTGCTACCCAGAACCCCCATGCCATGCTACAGATTCAGTGTTTACAAGGGCGAGTTGACTTCAGAAATCGCACACAAATCCTGTTGGGTAAAAACCAGAAACTTGATAACTGCAATTCTGTATCAAGTTAAACAATAAGAATAAAAAGATTAAGAGACTAAACAATAATGAAAGAAGCACTCTCGTTAGATTCCTAAAGCAAGAGAATTGTTGACTTATTTATAGACATACATATAACATAAATAATAGAAAAATATGGCACTAACAGTAATGTGCCTTGACTTGACAAACAAAGAGACAAAGTAGGAGAATTATTAGCAACTATCTAACAAAGTAAGAGCTGTCAAAAATATCCCGTTTTGAATCAACTTCTAACACACCCCCTTGATTCAAAATCACAAACTCCAAAACAAAAACTGACGTACGAATGTTTTTTTAGCGAGAGTGCTTTAGTCAGAACATCTACAAGTTGTTCTTCGGTGCTGCAATAAGTCAAGACAATTTGCTCACTTTTGACTAACTCCAGAATGAAGTGATGACGGGTGTCTATTTGTTTAGTCCTCCCATGAAAGGTTGGATTTTTTGACATTGAAATTGTGGACTTGTTATCAGAGAAAATCTCAGTTGCTTCCTTTTGTTCTTGGTTAAGATCCTTCAATAACCTTCGGAGCCAAATTGCTTGACAAGCTGAGGCAGCTGCAGCCATGTATTCTATTTCCGTTGATGACAAGGCTGCTGTTGGTTATTTTTTTGAGCTGCAAGACACTACACATGAACCAAGAACAAATACCTAACCAGAAATACTTCTTCTATCCTCAAGAGAATTTGCCCAATCGCTGTCCGTAAAGCCTTTTAACTTGAAATCCGAGCTTGCAGTATATCAAAGCTCGAAACTCAAAGTTTTTGCAACATACCGTAGAATTCTTTTTGTTGCTCCAAGATGTTGCTTAGAAGGACTGTGCTTGAACCTAGAAACAACACCAACAGAAAAGGTTGTATTTGGCCTTGTGTGAGATAAATAAATCAGTCCACCCACCAAGCTTTTATAAAATTTTCATTCTGCAGGTTCTGAACCATCATTTGTCTACCTATAATCAACTTGCCCATAGGATCTTCCTCTACCTCTGCTTCTACTGTTGGCTCTACCCTTGTGACCTCCTTTGTTGAATTCTTTGCCTCTACTAGTGGCTCTTGAATCACCGGTTGATGGGGAAGCTTTGACCCAAAATGCCTTTTCTTTTACTTTCTCAATTGATCTACTGTTCATTCTGGCTTCATGAGATTGCAATGACCCTTTTAAATCATCAAAAGATAGAATAGATAAGTCTTTGGATTCTTCTATAGCAACAGCTACATGATCAAATCTAGGAGTTAAGATCCTTAGAAGTTTCTCAACCACAACTTGATCAGTATATTTTTCACCATATGACCTCAAATGATTCACTACTGTGGACAAAAAGACTTGTATTGTCTCATTATTTTGCATTGTTAGATTCTCAAATTCACGTCATAGTGATTGAAGTTTGACCGTGATAGATTTGTTGTGCCTTGATATTCTTTCTACAATGTCGCCCATGCCTCTTTGGAAGTGCTTGCTACTACAATTTGTGAGAATATTGATTCATGAACAACTTGTTGAATGCTGTATAAGGCCTTGTTATCCTTTTTTTCTTGTTCTCTTTTAGCCTTGCTTCATCAGTGTCAGGATCTGCAAAACCTCTTTCAACTAATTCCCATACATCTTGGGACTTGAAGAGTGTCTTCATTTTGATTCTCCAAAACTCATACTTCTCTCCATTGAAGATGGGTATGAGTGGCTGTGTGGAAAAGGAAATACCATTCACAGCCATGAACTAATTTCCTATTGTGTTTCACTCCTTTACGTGTTTCTCTCTCTCTCTCTCTCTCTCTCTCTCTCTCTCTCTCTCTCTCTCTCTCTCTCTCTCTATTTTTACTCACACTAGCCCAGTCAAAAATTGAACTTGGCTCTGATACCACAATGTTGGGTAAAAACTAGAAACTTGATAACTGCACTTCTGCATCAAGTTAAGCAATAAGAATAGAAAGACTAAGAGACTAAACAATAATGAAAGGAGATGAAAGAAGCACTCTCATTAGATTCTTAAATCAAGAGAATTGTTCTCTTATTTATAGCCATTCATATAACCGAAATAATAGAAAAATATGGCACTAACAGTAATGTGCCTTGACTTAACAAACAAAGAGACAAAATAGGAGAATTATTAGCAACTATCTAACAAAGCAAGAGCTGTCAAAAATATCCTATTTTGAATCAACTTCTAACAAATCGAACCCTAAATCTTCCCTTCTCTTTTAAAAGCCTTAACCACCCACTATACCTCCTTAAACATCCCCTCCAACTCTCTCTAATCTCCTCGAGCACTTGTAAAGTGAAAATGCTTCCTATTTTTTTATTATTTTTTTGTTTTTATTATTTACAACTCCTGTTGTTTTATTTTGTTTTGTTCTAGTTTATTTTCAGTATGTGGGATATTTTGTTCGTTTTTCTTTTTCATAGTTTCTTCCATTTTCAGAATCTAGCCTGGCTATCATCCAATCTTTTCCATAAGTATTATTGTATTTTTCAATACAATGGTGATAAGGTGTTCTCAACTCTATTTTTATTTTTTCACCTTTTTTTAATAATATATGATAAGTTTGGAGAAGTGGTCTTATTTTTGCACACATTGGGGAAAATGTGTTAGATTATTTAATAATCTGTATGTGGCCCATGTGATTAAAGCGCTGGTTCTAATTAAAGTGGCCCAAGATGATGGTTATTGGGCTTAATGGATAAGAGCCAGTTAGGGTTTTAATACCCTTCCTCTGCTTTATAAAAGTAAAAGGAATCGACAGCTTAGGGTGAACACAGAAAAGAAAACAAAATAGAGAGTGTCACGACTGCCTCAAACACTTACGGTGATAGCTTGTTTGAGAGAGCTTATAAAAGAAACTCCTGTAGCTGTTGATTATTCTCTGACCATTGAGAGAAAACTTACGGACAAAAGGCCAAAGGAAGAAACATAAATCTGCTGTTACGGTGAGAATCGAATTGCCGCAACGAGGTAACCCATAATATAGATCTACTGTTATGGATCAAGGTATGCTTCCGCTTATTGTTTATTTCTATCTAACAAATTCTATGAACAATAGATCTAGGCTATATTAAAGATTATTCAACATGTGATATCAGAGCCTATACCTGTTCTAGATTTGTTTGATAGCGTTTTGTTTGGCTTAATTTATGGAAAATTAATTTTGTATTGTGATGATTGAACGAAGCCAAAATTATAGAAATTTGAAAACTGTTCGTTTTCTTTATAAATTATTTTGCTGTAATTTATAGAGAATGGCTATAACATATTATTGTGTTATGTCGTTAAAGTTTTAAGATCTTAATTCAATCTCATAAAAGTTTTGCATAAATCAATGTTTAATAAATGGAAAACTTGTTAGTCACCAAAGTGGCCTTATTTGGATTATTTTAGACATTGATTATGCATGTTTCAATTGTTCATGTTTGTGTGATACCGTTAAATAACATGAAAGTTAACAGTGAACAATTGAGATCATTGATTATAACTTGTTAGGTTACCCAAAGGTAGACATTAATTATAATCAATGACATTAAAGAGACTTATCATTATACTAATTAATATGAATGTATATCCAAAGATAACATACATATTGTATGGAGCATTATTGAATGGTTGAAAGGAATAAAAAAAAAAAAAAAACTAACTGGATTCCAGAAAGGTGCACAGGCATGCTGCAATGAGCACGAGCATGCTATGGACTTCCAGAGAGAAGCACAGGACATGTTGTAGAGTAGCACAGGCGTGCCCTGACTTCTAGAAAGAAGCACGGAGCGTGCTGTAATGAGCACGGCCGTGCCATGACTTCCAAAGAGAAGCACGGGGTGTGCTGCAATGAGCACGACCGTGCCTTGACTTTTAGAGAGAAGTACGGGGCATGCTTCTCTCTGACTTGCATAAAGGATCGCAAGTTGCTCCACAATGAAAGTCTATTAAAGTATTTTTCTTCTTGGCATCATTATTGATTAAAGCTATGCATTTAAATATTACCCAAAGGTGAATCTAGATGCATAATTAAGGTTGTTATTTGTTTGAATCCATTTTATGTTTACTCAAAGTATTAACGCATGAGTATATGTATAATGTTGTAGATTCTTTTAAAATGTTTGCTATGGGCACTGGGTTGATTAAGTTCAATGGATTGAACCATGCTGATTGGTCCGAACAAATCCATTATCAATTAGGAGTTCTGGACTTGGATCTAGCATTAGTCTCTGAAAAGTCAGCAGCCATTATAGAGACCAGCACTAAAGTTGACAAGTCTCATTATGAGGCTTGGGAGCGGTCTAATAGGCTAAGCTTGAACTTAATGAGGATGACAATAGCTGAAAATGTTAAGCCATCAATGCCCAGGGTAGACAATGCGAGAGAGTACATGCTGAAAATTAAGGAATACTCTCAATCGGACATAGCTGACAAGTCCATCATAGGATCCTTGATGAGTGAGCTGACGATGAAGAAGTTTGATTGGTCACAATCCATTCATGATCATGTGACTGGCATGCAAAATTTGGCAGCCAAACTGAAATCAATGGGAATGGATGTGAATGAATCCTTTTTAGTTCAATTTATTATTAACTCACTTCCTCTTGAGTTTGGTCAGTTCCACGTGAATTACAACACCCTTAAGGAAAAATGGAACATTCAGGAAATCAAGGCCATGTTGATATAAGAGGAAGGGATATTAAAGAAATTGAAGGAACACTCCGTCAATCTCACATTTCATAATGGAGCTAGCAGCAGCAACAACAAATTAGGGAAGAAAGGCAAGAAAAGGGACAGTGCCACAATGAAGGTTAATGAGGGCCAAATCTGTAAGAAATTAAAGTGCTACTTCTGTAGGAAGAACGGTCACTTCAAGAAGGACTGTCCGAAAAGGAAGATTTGGTTTGAAAAGAAAGGTATACTTTATGTTTCAATATGTTTTGAATCAAATATTTTTGAAGTGTCTAATAATACCTGGTGGTTAGATTCTGGTGCAACTACTCATGTGTCTCATATTATACAGGGATTTCTTTCGATCCAACCCATAAACGAAACTAAAAAGTTCTTATTCATGGGAAACAGAATGAAGGCATGAATAGAAGGAATTGGGACTTATAGATTGATCCTGGATACTGGTTGTTATCTGAATCTTGAAAAGTGTCTCTATGTTCCTGAATGTGCTAGAAATCTAGTTTCTGTAAGGAGGTTGGATAATGTTGGTTTCATTTTTAAGATTTGTAATGGTGTTTTTTCATTATACAAACATAAGTAATATTATGGTTCTGGTACTTTGATTAATTGTTTGTATCGTTTTAATCTTGATGCTGAATTTATTGAATCCCTGTTTAATGTTGAACACAATATAGGTAATAAACGTAGTGCACATAATGAATGTTCTACTTTCTTGTGGCATCAAAGGTTAAGTCACATATCCAATGAAAGGATTTTGAGGTTAGTGAAATGTAAAATCTTACCTCAATTGGACTTCATTGACTGGGACGTGTGTATAGATAGCATTAAAGGTAAGCAAACTAAGCACACATTAAAGAATCCAGCCACAAGAAGCAGTGAATTACTTGAACTTATACACATTGATATATGTGGCCCTTTTGATGTTCCCTCTTGGAGTGGTGAAAAATATTTTATTACCTTTATCGATGATTTATCATGTTACGGTTATGTATATTTGCTGCATGAAAAGTCTCAATTAGTGGATATCCTTAAGATATTCATTAATGAGGTAGAAAGGCAATTAAATAGAAAAGTTAAAGTGGTAAGATCTGATAGAGGTGGTGAATATTATGGTAAATTTAATGAAAATGGACAATGTCCAGGTCCATTTGCAAATTTCCTTGAAAGTCGTGGCATTTGTGCGCAATACACAATGTCAGGTACACCTCAACAGAATGGTGTAGCTGAACGGTGGAATCGTACTCTTATGGAAATGGTTAGGAGTACGCTAAATAATTGTACTGTACCTTTATCATTTTGGATGCATGCATTAAAGATTGTTGCATATTTACTTAATAGGGTTCCTAGTAAGGCAGTTCCTATGACCCCTTATGAACTGTGGATGGAAAGGAAACCTAGTTTGAGGCATCTTCATGTTTGGAGTTGCTCAGCGGAAGTAAGGATATATAATCCACATGAAAAGAAGCTTGATTTGGAAAGGAGATAGGTTCAGCGAAATGCAATGTCCTAAAAATGATTTGGAACGTAAAGAGATGGAGTCTATTCCATATGCATCAGTGGTTGAGAGCTTAATGTATGTTCAGACATGTACTCGACCGGATATTAGTTTCGCCGTAGGAATGTTAGGGTGATATCAAAGTAATCCTGGGATGAACCATTGGAAACCTGCAAAGAAAGTACTTAGGTATTTACAAGGCACTAAGGATCATATACTCACTTATAGAAAGTCCAGCCATCTAGAAGTGGTGGGATACTCGGATTCAGACTATGCTGGTTGTGTAGATTCGAGAAAGTCTACATTTGGCTACTTGTTTCTTCTAGTTGGAGGAGCAGTATCATGGAAAAATGGAAAGCAGTCTATCATTGCTACTTCCACTATGGAGGCTGAATTTGTGGCATGCGTTGAGGCCACTGTTCATGCATTGTGGTGGCGGAACTTTGTCTCTGGTCTAGGCATTGTCGACAGTATAGCTAGACCGTTGAGAATTTACTGTGATAATTCCGCAGCTGTCTTCTTATCTAAGAATGATAGGTACTCTAAAGGTGCAAAACACATGGATTTAAAGTACCTATCTGTGAAAGAAGAAGTGCAAAAACACAAAGTGTCAATTGAGCATATCGGTACTGATATGATGATAGCGGATCCGCTAACTAAAGGCTTACTGCCCAAAATCTTCACTGGCCATGTTGATAGGATGGGCATTATAGATAAATAAGTTCTTATTAGCATAATGTTTAAACTTGTATGTATATATACATATGGTTGTTTTGCTCATATTATTGTGACACTTGGGAATTCAATTAAAGATGTGTTTTGCTTATTTATGTGTTATCTACATTATAGTTGTATACAATAATGGTTTGAGTGAGATAACAATAACATTTGATTGTGATAATGTATTATTTGTTGAATAGTTTCTCCACTAAAGTTTATGAATTGAAGTGGTCTGTGATATATGGAAGGAATCATGTCGATTAATGACTTGTGACCGCCATAATCCAATCATCTTAATTCAAATTAAGGTAAACATGATAGACTCATGAAATGCACATGGGCCAAGTGGGAGATTGTTAGATTATTTAATAATCTGTATGTGGCCTATGTGATTAAAGGGCTGGTTCTAATTAAGGTGGCCCAAGATGATGGTTATTGGGCTTAATGGATAAGAGCCAGTTAGGATTTTAATACCCTTCCTCTGCCTTATAAAAGTAAAAGGAATCGACAGCTTAGGGTGAACACAGAAAAGAAAACAAAATAGAGAGTGTCACGGCTGCCTCAAACACAAACGGTGATAGCTTGTTTGAGAGAGCTCATAAAAGAAACTCCCGTAGCTGTTGATTATTCTCTGACCATTGAGAGAAAACTTACGGACAAAAGGCCAGAGGAAAAAACATAGATCTGCTGTTAAGGTGAGAATCGAATTGCCGCAACGAGGTAACCCATAACATAGATCTGTTGTTATGGATCAAGGTAGGCTTCCGCTTATTGTCTATTTCTATCAAACAAATTCTATGAACAATAGATCTATGTTATATTAAAGATTATTCAACATAATGTGCTACATTAAGTTGGAAGAAGGAAAAGTTTAGTTAAAATTTTAGTTTTATTTGTTTCATTAGCTTAATATGGTTGGAATAATTGTGAGCAAGCTTGAAAATTATCATAATTTAGTAACTTGTGATAAATTTAGTTATTTTTCTAGTCTAGTATGTTTAAGCTTTAATTTAAAATTTTAACTTAACATGATTCTTTGATTTAACTATTTGTTTTTAAGATCATAAACAATTATTTTTGTGAATTTTATGGCATACAAGTATGTTTTAATCAAAATTTATTTAACCTTAGCATTCCTAGAAAAAATTAGAATTCCCTTTGAGGCAAAATTTTAAATGCTTACATTTAGAAAGAGATGATTTAAGCATTCTTTGTTGAACTTCATATTTAGCCTGGGCCACCTATATTAAATTATGACCTTTACAACCAATTTGAAGCCTATATCCAAATTTTATTGTTTACCTTTGTTTAACATAACTATTAAACCAAGTCAAATCCTTACCCTAAGTACAAGAATGTATAATAATTTGGTTTAGCTACATTAAAATATATATAAAAAAAGAATAAAAATGAGAGTTAATTCATTAATGCTAGCAATCAAAGAGAAAAAGAAAAAAAGAAGATCACCCCGTGAAATAAAAAGTAATCAAAATTCAAGTTTGGGGAATCATAGCAAGAAAGTTCTTATCAAAACATTAAAATTAAGAAGAATAATCCTTGCCAAATGGCCTCTAATATTGTGCTAGTAAATTATTCCACGGTAATCTCTCTTTTAAAAAAAAAAATTTTTTTGATGTAATGAAAATCCTGAGATTATGCATTCTTTTTGTCTATCCTGTTATCATTTCCCTTGTTTAGCTAAAGTATATCCCTAAAACTCATTAAAATCTAAATAAAAACCTTTTGATCTTTCTAACTGTGTTTCATTTCCATTGTGGAGAAGGGATTACTAATTTTGCCTATGTAATGTTGGATTTATTTTGTTAAACATCTTATTTAAAGGTTAAATAATTTTTATGAAAATTCATATTCTATTTGTCATAGTTTGAATAATTATTGGTGTTGAAAATCTTATTAACTTATGTTTAAATTAAAGAATGTTTTTTTATTGAGAATTGAATTTTTGCTAGAATATAATTAGCATAAGAAACACTTGATTTATTTTCATGTTAATAATTTTTTATGTGAATAATTATCCCCAACCATATTAAGCTAGCTTTGTTAGTTTGTTTAGCATTTGTTTTTCTTTTGTTTTTAGTTTTGTTCATTGAGGACAAGCAATTGTTTAAGTTTGGAGAATTTTGATAAGTGTTATTTTTATAATATTTTTAATATATATAGTTTTTACTAGGAATTTTAGTATTTTTAATTACTTTAATTACTTTTTATTTTGTTTTATTTATATTTTTGTTTAAAGCTTCCTTGAATCACATTTCACTTGATCTTAGAAAATTTTGTAGCATTTTTATAGAAAACCAGCCAAAAATATAGAAAAGAGTGTACCTAAGCAAAAAGGCTGGTATGCCCTGGGCGTGTTATCCAGTGCCCCGTGTTGTGTTCAAGATAAATTCAACAGAGGTTCAGAGTCTAGCATGCCCAAGTCGTGCCAAAGAGCATGCCCAAGCCGTGCCAGATAGCATGCCCGTGCTGAATGCCTGACTTCATATTGGGCCGAAAATGATAACTCTGGCCTGTGCCGCTTGCATGGACCTGCATGAGATGCTTTTCTGACATGCCAATCAAGTTTAAATCCTATTTAAATGCTGAGAGAGTCCTAATTAGGAAGAAATACAAAGCTTAAATAGTTTCCTATCTCCAAAAGATTTATTGCTCAATAGAGATTCACTTTACTAAACGAACACGAAACTATTCCAGAAAGTCTATATAGAGAGAGAGACTAGCCATGATCGGGGGTGGAATCCATTCATTGTATATACCATCTCTGGTTCTATTGTTTTATAGATAATTTTCTCCCTCATTAAGACTTAAGTATTTAAGTTGGTGTCAAGATTCAAGGAAGCTGCTCAAACCCATAGTTGACTAGTTTGGTTCTAAACTCTCTTTTTGCTTATTATTCTTTATGGGATTATTTACAGGTTTAATTGATTTTTATTTAATTACTATGTCGAACTAAACTCTCATACTAGGGATTTGATATAGCTTAATTTCTATTCCAATTTATAGTATTAGATTTGCTTTACTTTGTTCAAAGTGTAATTTATTAGTGAACTTAATGTTTCTAGGCAGAGTTTCTCCCCTGAAATGATTTATTTCATTAATCACTATCAGGAGAAGGGTTTTTGATATGAAAAAAGGTAATAAATCACATGAGAATAATAACATTATGCGAAAGCTATATGGTTTGACTCATGGGGAATTTTCATAAGTTAACGACCTTAGTTTATGAATTCACAAACAAACCATAAAACTTAATGATTTAATTCATGTTTGATTTCTCTATTGGAAGATAGGTAATTAGACCGGGTGAAAATAGCTAATAATACATCGGGAGAGCTTATTAGTAATTTTAGGGTTGTTTCCCCCTACTTGAACAATTAAAATTGATTATCAAACTAATACAATAAATTGGATAGAATTAAGTGAAGTCAAAATCCCTAGTAGTTTTTAATCCTTGATTTCTTTTCATCAAATTGTCTTGTTTGATTTCTTTTATTTTCTTTTATTTCTTTTCATTTAATTTCTTAAAATAATTTTCCTTATTGTCGTTTAAATAATAGTAGGTTAACGCAATTTTGATATTTGGTATACAATCTTCGTGGGATGATACTCTACTCATTCGTACACTTGCGAAAAAACCTGTCAACTCCAAAGCCTACTTCAAATTTCACCAGCTAATTTAGTAGGATCTCTACCCATAAACTTCAAACTCATATGATAACCCGACTTGACCGTGTCAACCCTTTTTTTGTCAAAATGCCAAATAAGAACTTCCCTATTATCAAAAGGACCAAGTGGAATCCCAATAATAGTACGAATATCCCTAATACTAAATAACTCCATAAGCTTAGCAATATCCAATCTCCTATTCCCCACCTTAAAAAGATCTTTCACCCTCATATCCAAATCCACAAAAGCATCACCATCCTCCAATAAAAAGGAATCAATTTTTGGAATCCAAGGATCACTAGCACCCTAATATCCTCTCCATTTCCTAAGCTCCATATAACCCCTTGCTTCAACATCCCGTTAGAAAACACTACACTCTTCCACACAAAACTCAGGTTTCTCCTTACAGACGCACTAAGAAGATTCCCCTCCAGATAATATTTAGCTTTGAAGATTCTATAGAGGAGAGTGTTGATGTTGGTTAACAACCTCCTTCCTTGCTTACCCAACATGGCAAGGTCGAAACAATGCAAATCCCTAAAGCCCATACCACCGTCCTTTTTAAGGCTACACATCTTATCCAGGCTAACCAATTAATTCCCCTGCCCTCATTTCCCTTCCCCCTCCACCAGAATTTACTCATTATAATATGCAACTCAGAGCATATAGATAAAGGAAGCAGAAAAATGCTCATACAAAAAGAGGGGATAGCTTTTGCTACAGATTTAAGAAGAACTGCATGGCCTGCCCTAGAGAAAAATCTATTAATCTATCCATTGATCCGGCACCGGAGCCTATCTTTAATAAAGCCAACAATCTGTCGCTTGTTATGACCTATAAGGGAAGGCAAGCCCAAATAACTACCCGTCCTTAAAGGAAGATGGACATTCAAAATACCCAAAATATTATTCCTCAAATCCCCATTCACATTCAGACTAAAAAAAAATAACCGACTTTCCAAAATTGACAGATTGACCTCGTCCATACTCAGAAAGGATGGATTTAACGTTACACGCCTCAAAAACATTAGGTATAAGGAAAAAACTAGAGTCATTCGCCAATAGAAGGTGAGAAATACTAGGACATCTACCATCAGCCCTACAACCATGAACCAAACCTCTCCTTTTGGCATCCAAAAATAAAAAGGATAAGCCCTCAACACAAATAAGATCCAAGTATGGTGAAAGAGGATCCCGTTACCTAAGTCCCCTACCTGGCCTGATAGGACCCACATGGGCACCATTAAAATTGACCTTATAATTTACCTTCGAAAAGCACAAGGACATCCAACTAACCCATTGCTCAAAAAAACCAAAACGTCTAAGCATATCCCTTAAGAACTCCCAATCAACCCTATCATAAGTCGTGCTTATATCAATTTTAAAAGCACATGAACCCATACCATTACTAGTTCTCCATTTTATATTATGTGAGGTTTCAAAGGCTACAAGAATGTTATCAGTAATCAAACGACCTAGGATGAAAGCTGATTGATTGTCAAAAATAATATTCGGTAAAAAGTGCTTAAGCCTATTAGCAAGGGCTTTAGATGAAATTTTATACATTACATAAAGCGATCGACTTATGATCCTTTAGACACTCTAGACTATCATTCTTGGGGATGAGAACAATAAGGGTATCAGTTAAGGAAGTAGGAAAAATACCTTGTTGTAGCCAAAGACAATAATCATCCGCTATTGTTTCCCTGACCACATGCTAAAACTTCTGGTAAAAAGCCGGGTTTAGACTATCCGACCCTAGAGCCTTATTAGGATGCATTTGAAACACGACCTCTTTAATTTCATCAATGGAGAAAGGGGCTGTAAACCAAGCATTAGCTTCCTCATAAATTCATTAGGATACTAAACTAAGCAATCGTGCTTTATCTAACATACCACGCTCAAACACAGTATTATAATAGTGAATGATTTACTGTTGAATGTCATGTGGATCATAACCCATACGCCATTCTCATCTCACATCCTCTCAATATGATTGAATCATCTTTGTTGCTTGATATGAGCATGGAAATACTTGGCATTTCTATCTCCATGCTTGTACCAAAATAATTTAGCTTGTTGACGACGGTGAAGATCTTCTTGCACTAACAAATTATTCTATTCCTACTTTAACTCACACGCTGCTGACCCATTCTGCAATATGTACTCATCCTCAAGCATGCGTTTAATGGTAGCCTTCCTCCTCCGAAATTCTCAGTTATGATCCCTACCCCGCTACTATAACTGATGAGTCAAATAGTCCCTCTTCGATAAAAAACCCACCCCTAAAGGGCTGGCCCATGCATTTTTAACAACTTGCTCCAAGTCCCCATAAAAAAGCCAAGCATTATCAAATTTAAAAGGACGAGTTATTGTCTCACTAACCTATGAATTGGTGTGAACCATCAACGGGTAGTGATCTGAAACTGGAGCTAATAGTACTCGACTCGTTGCATCCGAAAACATAATGGACCAGTCAGCAGTAGACATATAACGATCCAATCGCTCCCCGCCTGGTCTTCCATGTAAAAAATGACCCAACATGAGGCAGGTCCTCAAGATTGCAATTGTTGCAAGCCTCATTAAAAGCATCCAATAGAAATAAAGGTTGAGGAGAACCAGCAAAATTCTCAGTACTAGTAGCTATCTCGTAAAAATTGCCTAAATAAAGCCAAGGAAGTGAAACACGCGCAGCCAGAGCTCTCATTAAATTCCATGATGCTCTACGCCAATTTCATTTCAGGAAGCCATAATAACCGGTCATTCTCCAGTCACTCTCTACCCCAGAAATTCGACAGTCAATGAAATTAGAGAGTAACTTGTAATGGTAAGATTAACATTACTCTTCCATAGGAGAGACAAACCTCCCCCCCCCCCAAACCCAATCTGTCAACCGAGAAACAACTATCAAAATGCAGCATGTTATACAATTCCTCCATACGAGCTCCATAAACCCTTGTTTCCATCAAGAACTCTACATCCGGCCTATAGCTCAAGATTAAGTCCCTTAGCACACTAACTATCCAGGGGTTGCAAAGTCCCCAGTGTGGGTCCCGTATATGTATGGCACAACCCAAGAGGGGGAAAAATTGGGTTTTCTAAAAATATTTTAGAATTTAAAAACAAAATATAGAATTCTAAGTGCAGCGGAAAAATAAAGAACTTGTGAGAATAGATTATGGATTAGAACTTCCTCACAATGTTCTATAGACAGACTATGCAAAGTGCAGCTATTAATTAGAACTGCTTCGCAATGTCTTATTCAATATTAGAACTTCTTTATGATGGAAAGCTATTGTATTTAGAACTTCCTCATAAAGTTTAGAAAATCATATAAGACTGTGTGAGAGACAGTTATTGAAATTAGAACTGCTTCACAGAGCTTTAATCAAGTTTAGAAAACTAATTAGAAACCCAAGTAGTGAAATATACTGAAAATAGAAGAACAGTTTAGAACTTGGTATATTCACTTATCAGAATTTCAAAGTTCTAATGTTCAGAGAAGATAAGACTTATTTCAGTTTTAGAACATCAAATTCATTAACAACTTTAGCATTTCTAAAATATAAACAGAAGTGTAAGTAAAATAGTATCAAGCAAAACTTCAGAAATTAAAAAGATTAACACAGTGATTTATAGTGGTTCGGCACTAACTCGCCTACATCCACTCCCCAAGACTCATCTTGAGATCATCAACTATGATATCTCTTTTCAAGGGTAAGAGACTGTTGACGCATGTTTTTATGCCCCCGCCTAACCCGATGAGGATATAAGGATACGGAATAAGGAATCAGGGTCAACCAGAAGCCTTTAAACCAAAAATTGATTCAAACCGGTTCAAGGAGTCTGACCTGCGCTAGGGTTGCGTCACACAGTTATAAGTTGCGTGACGACTGCGTGACGGCACTAGTAGTTGCGTCACGCAACTCTAACCAGGATGACATCACTTGGACAAGCCCGTGTAATGGTTTTCGCTTTTTTTTGTAGATACGTGGCAACTGTACGAAAAGTGAGCTGCGTCACGCAGCTCTCGGGTCCGTCACGCAACTGTTAGCTGCATGACGCAGCTCTGTTCTGTTGCCCTACCCATATAAATACAACATTTTTATCTCTTATACGGGACTTTTTGAAAAAAACGAAGAGCGATTCTTTTGGAGAACAAAAAGAGCATTTGCGGCTAGGGTTTCTACAAGAACTCTTTTGAGTCATCTTGAAGAAAAACGAAGCATTAGAGATTAAATAGGTTAAAACCAAAATCACAAAAAAGAAGAGAAAAGAGAGAAAAGAAAAGAAAAAGGGGTTCTTTTGGTTAAAACTTTGCAAAAGGCTTTCTGTGATTCTGAAACAACATTCCTAAGGCATTCAAACCTCGTGCAATCCTCAAATCTGAGGGTTAGGTAATCATCTAAACCTTTCTTATTACTTTCTTAGTTATTTATTTATTAAATACCCATTTTATTGGGGTTTGGGTAGTTAGATATTGATTAAATAGTATTCTGCCCATTATTGAGTGTTTCTGAGTAATATTAAACAAGTGTAGATAAAAAAAAAACGTAAAAAATGGTAGTTTGAATGGTAGTTACGGACCAGAGCAGCTGCGTCACACAGCTACTACCTGCGTGACGGAACTGTTCATGTCCAAAAGAAGTTGACTTTGTCCGGACCACCTGCGTGACGGAACTGTTCGTGATCAATAAATTTATTTCGTTTATGTTTTGTTATTTAATATTATTTTTTAAATAAGTGATTGATGAATTTGAGAATTTTGATAAAGTCACGAACAGATGCGTCACGCAACTAGGAGTTCTGTCACGCAACTGTTCTTCATAGAACAGCTGCGTGACGCAACTATTCTAGGGTTCCAGAATAATTTCACCTTTTTTATTTAATTTCGTGTAATTGAATAAATGCTTAAATTTTTTATTCAAGAAATGACCAATAATGGGCAGATTACGTTTTAATCAAATCAAATAGGTTAATTTACTATCATATATGATTTTGGGATTTTAGGATTTATTGAATTTATATTGTTTAAATTATATTTTAAATCCGGTTTGTGGCCCGCCTTTAACTATAAGGCAAGAGCGGGTCTTTTAATTATTTTTGCTATGGGTTGGATGATTGATATGGATTGAATGGTTATGAATGCAATAAATGGATTTATTTGGGATGATTAATTAATTTTCCACATAGGAACTCGGTTCGATTTATTCGGGTTGGGTTTAATTAACTAAATTGGCTTTTCTAAAATAAAATAAATTAGAAATTATAGGTTAAAAAGAGGCCGATTTTCCGGGCGTCAGCTTCCAATGGATCGACGTACCCAATTCCCTTACCTAGAATCGCACGTGGTGCGCCTGACCAGTTTTTCAAATAATTGGCCTTAAATAAAATTGGGTTAAATGAAGTCATTGCCGAAATAATGGGTGGCGACTCAAAATTTTTATAAGACTAATTTATCGGCATCGCGTTCCTAAAATGTTTTGTCACCATTTGTTAAATAAAATCACAATTCAAATAAAATTTAGTAAAAGCAAAAGTTTTCCGAGGTCCTTCCGGGGTATGGGATCTCAAGGCGAAAACAGAGACAAACTAACAGTACAAGGCAATAGATCAACACCTAGATCTACCCTTTATCCCACTAGATTTTCCAAAGGTTCTAGTTAACCTCAACCCTTTCTGTTTTTGGCAGAGTACAGAAACTCAATTTAAGACATTAGAATCTCTCTCACGGAGAAAGTTGCTTGATAACCTCTTTCACAATAGCTTCTAAACTAAGCTATTACACAATTGTTTATCAAATAAAAAAAAACTTGTCTACTAAAGATTACAGAATCTAAATAGACAGACAGAAATACAAATATAAGCATAGGAAAAACAGTTTTTCAGATTAAAAAATCATTTAGAACACGGAACCGTTTTTCAAAAGTAGTTATAAAAGTTCTTTTCTCTTTAAAGATAAAAACATGAAGTGTAAAGATGAAAAGAAAAATGGGGGCAGATAGTAAGTTTTGAGAGATAAAGGATTTGATCAATCGGTGAATACTCTTAAAACGAAAACTCTTTCTTCCACTTAGTTCAAAGCGTGAGAACTCCTTTTTATAGAGAGATTTGTGACTCTCGTTTTTAGAAAGTGGATATTTTATTTTGAAATCAGAATATTTGCTTTCCTTATTTAGAAGATACGAAGATCTTAGTTACCAAAAATTTGTTTTATCCTTTTGGTAAGAAAATAAAAGACGATCTTCCTTTCCTTTAAACATAAAGATTTTCGAAAGCATTTTATTTGGAAAATATTTTTCAAAAAGATACTACTTACTAAAAAAAATGAAAAAGATGAGATCTTCCTTCGTTTTAGGTAAGAGAATAAATTAAAATTCTTTAGATCTTCAAAGATAATTTCCGAAAAAGAAAACATCCGATTTATTACCAAAATCGTTTAGAGACATAATCTATTTAATTTTAGGTAATTGAATCATTTTGATTTCTTTTAAAGGATTTTCGAAAACAAAAAGAATTTATTTTTGAAGAATCTAATTTCTTAAAAATATTTTTGATGAGAGAAAAAATTAGTTTTTGTGCTTATAGATGAATTTTCTCTCTATCCTACAATGTATCCTAAATACCTAACTACTAGGGTCTTTGGATATCTTCACATACTATGGATTTTTGTAGGACTTGTCTTGTTCGTTTTCTTTCCATAAGAATTCTGCATAAAATAATATTAGCACAAATAATATAATTTAAATTTATTTATTTTGTTTTAATCATCAAAATTTCGAGATTAGAATTTGACCCTTAAGCCAACACCCAGCAGTTCCAACTTAGCAACTTCATTGCTCTTAGCCATCCCGCTCTCCAGGACCAACCACTCCATTGGGTCATGTTGTAGAAGACAACACGGGTTTGCTAGTAGTCGAATCCTTTAGAGTAGAGGAAACAACAATAGTCGGATCAGTTATAAAGCTTCTAAGTCTTTTTTTAATTTATGCAACACCCAGCAGTTCCAACTTAGCAACTTCATTGCTCTTAGCCATCCCGCTCTCCAGGACCAACCACTCCATTGGGTCATGTTGTAGAAGACAACACGGGTTTGCTAGTAGTCGAATCCTTTAGAGTAGAGGAAACAACAATAGTCGGATCAGTTATAAAGCTTCTAAGTCTTTTTTTAATTTATGCAATACCATCCAAGGTCACATCCTCAGGCCCATTAGATGTATTACAGCCTATAAAATCATTATTTGTTTCTATGTAGCCCGCTTGGTTATTAACATCTTCAAAATTAACTTTCATGTCGTAAAAGGAAGCACGAAAATTTTGGAAATTCAAAAATGATGAATCATCTCCACCATATCCCATATTATTCACCGACATTAAAGGAATGTCAAACTTGCTATCTTCACATAACCATGGACTTGTCCATTGAGTATTCCGGCAATTGGGAACTCTAACCCGGTCATCCCATGCCGATTTCAGGTCTTCCTTCTTCATGCGCAATTGCAACTCACAAAACGAATCAGTATGGCCTAGCCGACCACACAAATAGCAAAATAGAGGGAGCTTCTCATACCTGAACTAGACGTAATGAACATGACCAAGGGAATCAACTAGTTTCTTTCACCTCCATAGAGGTTGTCTAATATCTAACTTAACCCGTATCCTCATAAAACTATTAAAGACAGAAAAATTTTTCTGTTTATCATAGTCAACAAAAGACCCCAAAAAACTCCCTAATGCTTTGGCCACTAACTGTGACATTAGACCAACCGGCAAACTATGTACTTGCACCCAAAAATCCGCAAACCGTAGTGGTATCTCCAATGGGTCCTCATCATCTTTTATCAGACTCCAAACAAGGAGATGATAATTGAACGTCCACAAAGCCCCGTTTAATACCCTATCAAAATTCACCCTGGTAAAGAAGCGAAACAGAAATCTCTTAGCCCCCAAATCAGTGATGGTAACTCCTCCCAGCGGATGCCACAAATCCACAAAGGTAATTTTCATGGACTAGAAGTTCACCACAATATAGGTGAGAAACATCCCTACTAAGCAAAACTCGTAGGTAAGGGGTGGTGTCGGAGAAGCTTCATTGACAGGTAGTCCTTCATCCTCATCATCGGCAATGGCTAGATGTGAGAAATCTTGTTCCATGGATGCAAAAGTAAAATAGGATTGTAAGAGAGAAAAAGCTATGAGAGCTTACGAGACCATAAAGATAAATTAAACTTTATTCTTTTTTATTGCTACATTCTCTAATAAATATAATATAATATAATACATTAATAGAAAATAAAAATTCTCTATGGATTTTCTTTTTGTTTGCTTGGTTGTCTCTCATGGTATTTTTTGTCATAATATCAACATGAATATAAAGATGTAAGAGAGGAATTTCAAATAGCAGAAGAAGATGGCAACAATAATAACAACTGAAATTCGATTATTATAACAAATGAAGAGAATTAACATAATGAGTTAGCATCCTATTACATTACATTACCCACATAAGATCAAGCACTACTACCAGACTCTTAGGGGCATAATAAGCTAACTTATTTGCAAATGGATTATTACAATTTTGTTGATATTACAAGAAGGTTGAGCCTTAGGAATGCAATAATTAGATGATGAAAAAATAAAGGCTTACAATGTTTTTCGAGATGAGTCCTTATCGCAAACTGCTTGTAAAGAGTTATATGATGTTGTGGGTAGTCGTGTCCGCTTAGGTACTTCCCAAGTCACTTGTGTCTTACTTAGTCTATCGAAAAGGTATGGGAATCATCTAAATTGAAAAAAGAATAAAAGGAGTCATCACCCAAGGAAACCTTGGGAACTATGCTATGCCATAACAATGCAATTGATTCCATAGGCAGCACTCCCGATCATATTATAACGGTCTGCTTCACCATTGATCTAAGTAAGAAATTTGGGAACATTTTTGGGAAGGTTTAAATGCCCATGATCGATGAAGATTACTCCTTACTTGGTTTAACATAAAAATGGAAGCAATTAAACTGAACTCGACTTCCAAATATCAAGTACCTAGGCTTTCCTAGCCTTCTTCATCTGTGCCCAAGAAAAGTAAAAGTCTTATCTATTCTATAAATATTCAATAAATATATCAAATTAAATAATATTTTTTGGTTCCTAAATTTATTTATAGCCAGTAGAGAGACTTGCCACCAGCAAATCAACAGTAAAACCTAATTCCTTTTTTCATACAAGGAAAGAGAATAAGAGATGTATGCTTTAGTGCCAACTAATCAGTGAGTCAAGCATATCTGACTTTGCTTGTAGCCTCCATACAGTTACTAGCCTTACATTGAGTAAAAAATTGATTATAGAGTCCCCGAAATGCATTATAAAAACCTTTGATACAATGTTTGATTTTGAAAATCATATCAAATGATTAGATAATTATATTAATTATAATACGAAATAAAAGTCACATATTAAAAGGGTGATAGAGTTTATATTATTAACCATGCTTATTGTAATAATATTGAATTTGGAACAATTATTTGTTCTATTTTATTAAGACTGAGATTTACATTGAATAAACTATATGTTGGTTGTTTTTTTATATTTATGTTCCTTTATCGTATATAATAGCTGATTTGATGTATAGAGTTACCTTTTACATAGAAGATTAAATCATTGATTCTTGTAAGTTATAAAGTTTATGTTTACAATCCAAGGTGGGGTTGGACACCATCGTTATGATTGTGGTATAGGATTGCTTGTTGCCTTGTGTGTTGTGAAAGAATTGCATATTACTTTGCTTTATTTGCACACCGCTTCATCTCTTTTCTTCTTCTTCTTCAAAATTTTTGGCTGACAACTAATACCAAATGAATCACTTTTATACAAAGGCCTAATGGTCAAATAAATCCTAAACTTTACAAATTTTAATAATTTTAACTAATTCTTTTTTTTTTTTTTTTCAATCAATACATGCAACTTATTTTTTATTAACAATTATGACCTCAGTTAAAATCCGTTTGAAATTTGTTGACGTGGCTATTATAGGGTCCCACCTTCTACCAACACATCAGCTGACTGGGAATCCCATATAAAATATCCCAAATAAAAAGCAAAGCCATTTATTTGTCTCACTTGATAGATATTATTATTTGAAGAATTTTGTGAGCGCGTGCGTATATTTATATACATATATATATTATTTGAAGCATTTATTCACATTTCATGACTTTATTTGAAAACTATTCAAATTTATCCCAAAGCTAAATTTTGAAGATTTCAAACAATACAAAAACCCAGTAATACTCTTTCCGTTCGTTTTATATAGACAAACTTTCCTTTTTTAATTTTTTTATAGACAAAATTACTTTATTTGGAACTTTTGGAAAGTATGCCAAATTGAGATGTCTTGTTTATCCTTGTTATTAATTTGTTTCTTTTGGAAAAATTCCAAGATAGTGTAAAAGACAAGGATTAAGTTGACCATTAATTGTTAAGAGAAAATATGAGGATTTCTTTTTTAAATCAAAAAATCCATTGACTGTAAGTTCATCATAATAACCAACATGTGTGCAATCCTAATTTTATTCTCCAAAATGAAAGCATTTGTGTCCATATATTTTTTTTAATGTTTATGTAATTTATACACTTGATGTTAGATACTTGGCATGAAGCTTTTTTTTTTTTTTTTTTTTTTTCAAAAATGACACAGTTTATGGCATTCCTTTGAATTGAGAACTCATGGTAAATGAAATAAACACGAATTAAAATCCAAAAATATTCTATTTGGGTAAACAAGTACTAGAATCTGCTCATTTCCACACGATTGTGTCCCCTATTCCATGAGCATTTCATTACACTTTGGCTGTATGTGACTTTCTTTGCATTTTTCTAAATCTTATACACTGACCTCTTGGATATGAAAAAAGTGGCCGCAACTTTTTCATAAGTTTGCGCAGTTAATGAACCTTTTTGAATCTCACTAATAACAATGTCTTAATTGAATTCTTTAAATCTTTAGAGATATTTTTTTCGTTTGCCTTTCTTGCATTTTCAGATGGATGATTTTCAACTATCTCTCTAAGGACAACCTCTTCTTCTATCAAAGAATCATTTATATCTATCGGAAGCTCATTGCATATGACACAACTTATAAGTTTGTGTGCGAGGCTTGAGGAAAATCATTGAGGTCTAATTAATTCGATAGATTCATGTTAGAAGAAAAAGTTGTGGATTGAAATTTCTAGTTTTATTTCAATCAAAATTTATATTCTCATGTTTTTATGAAGTTGAGGAGACTCTATAATTCAAATTAAAAAAGAGGCTACTAAATTATAGTAAATTGAGCCCAAAATTAAGTTTTGAATTTTTGAAATTTCATTTCTAATGTGATCAGTTAATATCCCATTAATTAACCAATAAACATAGCTAATCCCTTTAAAATTTAAGGGAGACAACGCATTTGTAGTTGTATTAATCCAAGAAACGTGAATAAAGTTTATTTGCATTGTAGAAGAGTAGTTAATTTGATTTTAGGGCTAGTATAGGCAAAAAAAGGAAAAAAAAAAAAGTTAGTTTAACTAATTCCTTAATATTAGTGAAAAATCAATTGTGTCTAAATAAAAAGAACAGAGAAAGTATAATACAATATATTACACAATAAAAACTTATAAATATATGCTTTGAATTATTTAGAAAAAGAAATTAAATTTAAAAATCGATGTGATGTAAAAGACGTGATAGAGAAAAGAAAAAGTGGAAGGACAAAAACGAATGGTTAAAAAGAAAATCATTATAGAATAAAAATGTAATTAAGAAAAGTAAAAGGGCCAAATGAAAAATCATCATTATGACAACAGTATTTTCCCACGCGATTTACACACATATATATAGTAATTTGGCACAACAAATAAAATAATTCGCTTACAAAAATTGAGATTTTTCTATCATAAATTGGCTATCAATTTTGGTAACTATGTCAATTTCTTTCTGAATATATGTTTGACATTTAATTACTTGAATTTGTAGGCTTAACAATTGCATCCAAGCGTTGCATTTATAGTTATACTTCCCATATTAAGTCATATTTTTCTCGACTATTCTTCAGAAGGATATGAAAATGAATACTTTCAATATTTAAAAAAAAGGACTCTTAATTATTAGATTAAATATTTATCATTATTCAATATTCTCAAAATAAAAAACTGAATATATTATTTTCTATATTAGTATATTATATAAATATAAAATATTGTTTGAATTTTTTTATTAGCTAGTAATATTTAAGATATATTTATTATTTTAAATAATTATAAATACAATAATAAAATAAAATTATTAATTTGGAAAAAATATTTTATGAGATTGTTATTATTCAAATATCATATAAATACAAATCAACTAACAGTTGATAAGAAAAAAAAAATCAAAATACATGTGATGAAGTTAATAGCTAATTGACACTCCTTAACTATCGTTTGCTTGTTAAAATTCATACTAATTATACTTAGCTATTGGGACAAATGAGTTATCAGTTGCATGAATTAGTTGGACATTTTTTTTTTTTTTTTTTTGAGAAGAAATCAAACTCAAAATTTCATTAATTGAAAAATGTATATAGATATGAGATAAAAATCAATATTTTTCTATACTTCTGTATAGAAAGTTTAATAATAAACCACTTATACAAAGAATAAAAAAAACACAATCTTAATTTGAAGCATCTGATCGAATTGATAAAGTATAATACTTATGTCATAGGCGACTGTTTGCTCCACATGTTAGCTATTTATGATCACTGTTCGATTCTATGGTCTTTCTACAAATCCAATCTGATCACCTTCAAATTTCTTCTTTCTACTAGAGAAGAGATTTGCACTTCTTTCTGTATAATTATCCAAATAACAAAATACCTTGGACAAAATCACCATAATAATTGCAAGAATAATTCAAAATTAAATATGAGAACAAAATCCCAAAATATGGGCAACAATAAATCTCAATATTTAGGCAGTAATTATTCAGATTTGTAAATATGGGGATTATTTAAAAAAAATAAAAATAAAAATAAAAATAAAAAAGAGAAAAGGGATGACCACCGGTGAGAGCTCACTAGTGGCTGCCCATGGAAAAAGAAAAAAGAGCTTCTAGGGTTTGAAAAAAATGGAGAGACAGCTAGAAAGAAGGAGTTGAACAATAGAAAAATAAAATTTCCCTCTAAATTATAGTTAATACAACAGATTGACCTTATTGAATAATTTTCAACTGTTAACATATGGGAGCCGAATAAGATTTTAAATACTGAAAACTAATTAATATGTAATTAAATAAAATTGGTTAACAATAGCTCCAAAGTTTTAGATCCAATACTAATCATATTATAACAATACATACTAAATTGCCAATTTATTCATTAGATATGCAGATTGCAATTTAAACAAATATGTTTTTAAAAAAAAAAGAATCATCCAGACCACTCATAACATAAATATTTTGTCAATAATGGATCTTCCAAAAAAAAAAAAAAAAAGGTTGAATCAGTATAATGGATAGCATCCCTGGTAAATTTTTACTTGCAAGATCATATGGGTTTCACCTGAATACTACCGGTGGCCTAAGTATAAAGAAAAGATATATTGCCTGAAAATAAATAAATAATTAACCTTCCAAATACATCTTATATTTATTTGACATATATGGGATTTGGGTGTACTAACCAAAAACAAATTAACCTTCCAAAAACATTTCCTATTTATTTTATATATAATATATTTTTGAAAGAAAAACAATACTAAAAAAGAAAAAAGCAATAATGGCCCGCATCATAAACTCCAAATCCTCTCTCTACAGCAACAGGAAAGTAATCATTCTGGTAATATTTTGCTTAGCCATAACCATCATTTTGTTTTCAGTATATCAACCTGAGCGATTTGTAGGGGTCGAATATGATGTACGCATCGTCAATGGATTTACAAACAACTCATCACTGGCTTTAGTCATATGGTGCTCGTCGGAGGTGGAAGAAATGGGTGGCCGTGCGCTCCAAGAAGGCGATGACTTCAGTTGGAGCTTTAAGACTAACAGTCTGGGCACTAATCACTATATATGCACTATGAAATGGGATGAAAGGAGAAGAAAGTTTGATGCTTTTAAGATACCAAGGGATATTGATCGGTGTAGCCTTTTCAAGAAATGTTATTGGTTAGTTAGAGAAGATGGGTTTTATTTTAGCAATGATGAAATCAATTGGAAGAAAGATTTTTCTTGGTCTTAATCTTAATCATTTATAGTTTTGTTATATTTGATTATATATTTTTGTTGCATGATAAGGAATTTATAGATTTTGAATTAACCTTTGATTCTTATCATCCAAATTCAAATAGTGCGCAATGGACCAATTATTCTTTCCTTTTTTTTTTTTTTTTTTTTTTTTTTTTTTTTTCAGTTTGCAGTATGTTCCTGAATGAATTTTAATAAGGTCTTCTTTTGTTAATGAACATCCTGTTGGCCCTTCTAAATATATAAGCTGATTTAGCCTCTTTGCCTTAACTAGATTCACTTGTTTCTCTCTCTCTCTCTATATATATATATATACACACACACACACACACACAATATTGCCGTCTCTCTTTCTCCCAAAACTTAAAAGCTATCTTTTTTCTTTCCATGGTGGCCGATGGTCACCCTCTCCCTTGTTTGTTGTCTTCCTACAATAATTCTCAGATTTATATCTTTTGATATACTAAATTGAGATTTATTGTTATCTATATTTTGAAATTTGATATGAGATCTTGTTTTGAGTTATTCTTGTCACCATTATAGTGATTTTGTCTATAACATTTATTATTTGGATAATTATGTAGAAAGAAGTGCACATCTCCTCTTCAATAGAAGGACGAAATTTAAAGATGATCAGATCGGACTTGTAGAAGGACATGACATATATATTATGCTCTGTCAACAATTAATTTGTATTAGGTAGATAGATGATAGATTAAAATTATCAGAATACATAAGTAATCAAATTAAATAATTATCAATATTCTATTCAAAGTAAATCTAACGACCAGCTAAGAAAGACTATTAGCATAGGAGACAATCAAGAGATTACATTTAACTCAAAGAAATAAATTACATTGTTCAGTAGGTTTTAGAACTTGGATCAAATGCAATCCAGCCAATAAAAGAATATTATATTTAAATTATAATCCATACATGATATGCACAAAAGAAATTAGATAACATTACGTATTTTTAGATTTATTGAAAGGTTCAATCGGCCGAAATAATATATGGATTACACAACATAGGTATGAAGAGGAAGCTAAAAATTATATTATTATTACTTAGGCATGAAAGCCTTATAAATATACAGCTATGAGTATATACAGCAATGACATAATCATGAAAAGCATAAATATACAGCAATGACAGTATAACATGTGCACATAAATATACAGCAATGATATAATGATGAAAGTAACTGTGACAGTATAACATGTGCATCTGGCATGGAATATAACAGCTATACAAAGCTCTTTACACCCCCCATCAAGCAGATGCCGGCCGGGGAAGTAGGCGAAGTTTGTTGCGCAAGAAGAGGAAACGAGCTGTAGGCAGAGGCTTGGTGAAGATGTCCCCAATCTGGTCCTCACTTGCAATGAACTTAATTTGAAGTTGACCTGAAGCAACACGCTCACGAACAAAATGATAGTCCAGTTCAATATGTTTTGTACGAGCATGGAAAACTGGGTTGGAGGAGAGATAAATAGCACCAATGTTGTCACACCAAAGTGTGGGAGGAGTGGCTGATTCAACCCCAAGTTCACGAAGAAGTGATTGCAGCCAAAGAACTTCTGCCGTACCATTTGCAATAGATTTATACTCACTTTCAATTGAAGATCGTGCTATGGTAGGTTGTTTCTTTGCCACCCAAGAAATTAAATTAGAGCCAAGATAAATAGCATAACCGTTAGTAGAACGACGATCATCATTACAACCGCCCCAGTCGCTGTCAGTATAGCATTGGATAGCAGAATTTGAATTTGGAGAGAAAAATAAGCCATAAGAGATTGTAGCAGCCAAGTATTGTAACAATCGTTTGATAGCTTGCCAATGAAGTTCAGTTGGACAATGCATATATTGACATAGCTTGTTGACAGCAAAGGTGATGTCGGGCCGAGTTATTGTGGCATATTGTAAGGCACCAACAGTTTGGCGATATTGAGTGCCGTCTGTAAGTGGAATGCCATTAGCTTTAGTCAACGGAGGAACAGTAGCAATAGGCGTGGAACATCCTTTAGCATTAGCCATTCCCGTGTGTTGGAGAAGATCTTGAATGTACTTTTGTTGACTCAAAAGCAATCCTTTTTGTGTATTAATGACTTCCATTCCAAGAAAGTAGGAAAGGTTGCCTAAGTCCTTGATTGGAAATTCTCGTTGTAATGCTTCAATAAAGGACTGAATCACATGAGTAGAAGTACCTGTGATAATAATATCATCTACATACACAAGAATAAAAATCTTGGTAGCACCATTAGTATAAATGAATAGAGATGTGTCAGCTTTGGAGGAAATAAAACCAAGAGAAAATAGAAATGTGCTCAGCCGCTCAAACCAAGCTCGTGGAGCTTGTTTGAGTCCATATAAAGAACGAGCAAGCTTACAGACATAATGGGGTTTGGAAGCATCAACAAATCCTTTTGGCTGCTCCATATATATATCAACATCAAGATACCCATGCAAGAATGCATTTGAGACGTCAAGTTGTCGAAGAGGCCACTTTTGAGTTGTAGCATAAGCAAGAATGGTACGTATGGTAGTGGCTTTGACAACGGGACTAAATGTTTCATGAAAATCAACTCCAGATTGTTGATGATAACCCTTTGCGACTAGCCGTGCCTTATAGCGATCAACTGTGCCATTGGGTTTTCTCTTAATGCGATAAACCCATTTATTACGAACGATATTTGCATTTGGTGGCTTGGGAACAAGGGTCCAAGTTTTGGTAGCAAGTAAGGCATCAATCTCACTTTGCATTGCAGTTTGCCATTGATGGTATGATTTAGCTTGGGTGTAGGTGATGGGCTCCACATTGCTGTAGTCAAGTCTGGGTTTAGAAGTGGAGGAGAGAGTGGAAAAATGAGATTGTCGTTTGGCCATGGTGGATGGACGTAAGGACATTGGATGAACACGTGGAGGAGAGGCAGGAAGAGGTGAAGAGGAAGGATGGGTGGGATCATGTGAAGTGTCATAGTGGGTGAGATCAATTGACAAATTAAGGCCTGGGAGTGTAGAGGATAAGTTGCGGTTGGGTGAAGGATTAGGTGAGGGAGTTGTTAAATTTGAATGTTGAACAGATGGGGTTGTGTGGTCAAGGTGAGGAGGAGATGAAGGAAGACTATGACTCAATGAATTTAAGGAAGGAAAATCAGATAAAGAAGAAAGTGTTCTACCTGGATTAGAATTGGTCACCAAAGCATCACTTGATAAATTAGGAAATGTCCAAAGATGCAGCCACGTTTGCAAGGAGGAAGGAGACACCTGGGCAGTAGTAGTTTGACTTGTGTGAAATAAAAATTCATTTTCCTTGAAAGAAACATGTTTTGCAATGTAAATCCTACCCGAGTCCTTATCCAAGCATATGTGTCCAGAATGATTAGGAGAAGAACCAAGATAAACACAAGGGGTACTTCTCTGTCACGGGCATAGAGTCTCGCGCAGCACTGCGCCCGTGCGGCGCCCCGGGAGCCCTCCCGCATAGCTCCGAGGCAAGCCTCGCCATACCATACCACACTGGTTTCGCCCTGCCATGGGCTCATCAGGAGAGCGGCCCAGCTCTCGACCAGTTGTGCCCGAGCAGCACACTACCCTGCCTGCATGCAGACTTTGCATAGGGTAATGGTACCACTGGGACAGAACGCCCTAATCCGCTAAGCCGCCCCAACCCACGCAGGTTGAAACGCAGCTTGGTACGCATCTTTGATGCTGGCCTTGCACGGTTACGGAATTTGTCCGTAACATCCTCCCCCACTCAAAACCAGGCACGTCCTCGTGCCGAGGGAAGTCGACTCGCCCTTGGACCGTCCTTGCTTTACGCCCCACTTCGACCCACTTCTCTAACTTTATGTAGCCATGCCTGCCCCCGAAACACATGCTCCCATACACGACTCGGTGCCTGAGGTCTGCGCCATTGCTTTGACACCGGATAGAGGTACGATGCCTAGGACTCCGCCATTGCTTCGACATCGCCCGGAGATGTGATGCCTAGGACTTCGCCATTGCTTTGACATCACGAGGAGCTGTGGTGCCTAGGACTCCGCCATTGCTTCGACACCACGAGGAGACAAGACACAGGGCGGTACTTTGACGCTGACCCTGGAGTTGTGCATCATCGAGTGGACACCCAAGCGTGCAGCAAGTCCTGCTCTGATACCATGAAGAGGAAGCTAAAAATTATATTATTATTACTTAGGCATGAAAGCCTTATAAATATACAGCTATGAGTATATACAGCAATGACATAATCATGAAAAGCATAAATATACAGCAATGACAGTATAACATGTGCACATAAATATACAGCAATGACATAATGATGAAAGTAACTGTGACGGTATAACATGTGCATCTGGCATGGAATATAATAGCTATACAAAGCTCTTTACAAGGTAATCTTGCATTTCTTCGTTAAATTAGTGAAAACTCTTAAAAAGTAGACCAATCACACAACTAATCTGTAGATACCATTGCTTTATTAATTAATCACGAAATAAAAATGCTATTGAAATTATTGGTCTTGCTTGCTAAAGAAAACATGAAATATTGGAGCACCACAAGCTTGCCTTGTACTTAGGGGACTCCTTAAGCTCCACAACATGATAACCTCCCCGCTAAAATGGCTCGCAAGTTCTACGGATTCTGCCCCTAACATTCCCACAAGCTCCTATCATAGGGTAAACAATACTTTCCCAATTCCATCCCATCTCATCCATCGGAGTGCAATATTTCATGATCAAGTTCAACACCATTTGGCAAGGCTAAATTCGAATGAAGGTCGTTGATGGTGATGATGATCTCATAACTAAAGTCCAATGAATCCATCTATAAGTTTTTTTTTTTGCGTCCCTGTTTAGCTTCCGAGCATTTCTTGGCTTAGATTCTTTACTCATCAAAAATGGCCTCCCAAGTAGTAGATCACAGCAAGGAAGAAACCATGAAGGTGAAAATCACAAGCAAGTCCCATGTGAAGCCCAACAAGAAACTTGGAAGAAGAGAATGCCAATTAATTACCTTCGATCTTCCATATCTGGCTTTTTACTACAACCAGAAGTTTTTACTGTACAAGGGGAGCAATGACAGCTTTGCGAACATGGTAGGGAAATTGAAAGATAGCTTACGGGTGGTTTTGGAAGATTTTTATCTGCTGGCTGCGAAGATTGGAAAAGATGAAGAAGGTGTGTTTAGGATTGAGTATGATGATAACATGGAAGGTGTAGAGCTTGTAGAAGCAATTGCAGAGGGTATAAGCGTGGATGATCTAACGGCTGAGGATGGAAGCACCACCACTTTGAAGGACTTCATCCCATGGAATGGGGTCTTGAACTTGGAGGGCCTTCACAGGCCTTTGTTGGCAGTGCAGGTAAATCATAACTTCCTGTATAATTTTTTTTTTTAATGATTAGGTTTGGACCAGAGTCCTAAATTTTTAGTTTCTTAATCTTTCCTTGACTTAGATATACTCTTGCATGCCATTTTTTTTTTTTTTAAATTTTATGATTCATTCAAAACAAAATGATCTAATTGTCCGATCTCATTCAGTATTTAATTATTCTTTCCGTTCACAAATATAGATTGTTTATGTTTGTTGTACAGTGACTCAAGTAATTGATTTATTTAAATTATAACAAAATATTCATTAGTCGACTAAATTATCTTTTAGAAAATTGTAAAAATAGTTATTACATTTAATATGAGGATAAAATTGAAGAACTTCATTAATTACTTCTAAATATTCTCATAAATATTTATTAATTAATATTTTGAAAATGTGTAAAATTTAACCGAATGAAAGGAGGAATACATAATCATTAAACTATATATATATATATATATATATATATATATATATATATATATATATATATATAAATGGGAGTGGGAACATTAGAATTGCTAAAAAGGTCCTTAATAAGTTTATGGATTAACAAATATTATTAAAAATTTTAATTTATTTGTTAAAATTAAAGGTAATTTAATTTTAATTAGTTATATTAATTTTTCAATTAAATCTAAATCTATTGGACAAAATAAGAAATTATATTATATATTATATAAGGTATATATTAAATATTCTAAGCATATAAATATTTTAATAATTTTAATTTTATTGGTAGAAAAAATAAAGTAAATTAATTTTAATCGATTATATTAATTTTCTATTTAAATTCAAATTCTAGATAAAATATGAAATTTTATTATATACTAAATAAGGTATGTATTAAATATGGCAAGCATATCATAATTCAATCTTATAAATAAAAAATTTATATAATATGTTAAATATGATATACTAACTTTAGTAAGAAAATAAGATTCTAATACCAAAAAAAAAAAAAGATTAGATACGAAAAAAGAAAAAATTATATTGTCTATTAAATATGGTATATTTTAAATATGGTAAGAATATAATAATTTAAATTTGATTTATTGTTAACATTTGATTTAAATAAGTAATTTTTAAAACGTAAATTTGATAAAAATAATTACGTTTAAGCAATAAAAGTTTATAATATTAAAAAAAATCATCAACCATATTTGGAAAAAATAAAACCTAAACATACCGAGTAGTAACATGTTGTTAAATGCTAGTAAACATAATAGGTGACTTTGTGTAAACATATAAATCAAATATTATGAACATATAATTGTATGCAGTGATGTATTGCAAATTCTTATATCATTGACCTTTACCATAAAAATTAACTCAGATCAGTTAGGCTCACCAAGGCTTAACCTTCAATTTTGATCCTCAACTTTTTGAGCAGTTGCAATTTCACTCTAAATCAATACTTGTATCCTACACACCGTGAACTTATCAATCTAGTTGCAATTACACTTCTAATTTACTTTTAAGGTGCAATTGTACCTTAAAAGTAAATTGTAACTAGAGATGGAAGAAGGCGGCTATCCTTGAAATTAAGTTATCTGTATCCATATCCATTTAAAATTTTACTACTCATATCTGTTTAAACCCATTTTGATATTCATTTAAGTATCCGTATTCAAACCCATTTTAAATTTTTACTATCCGTACCCGTCTAAAATCCGTTTAAAATGCCCTTATATGGGTAGGGTAGTCGCGAATTTTAATTAACCAAATCTGAACTTATTTAAAATACAATTTTTATTAATAGTGGATAGGATATCCGTGGGTACTCAATAATGGGTAACGGGTAGCGGGTGTCAAAAAACCTATATTTGTACCCTACTCGTACTCATTACGGTAGTAATTTCACTATTCATATCCGTCACAAACTCATTTATAACTAATCATATCCTATTCAAACTTATTGGAACAAAGCGGATACCCTAAAATACCCACACCGTTTCCATCTCTAATTGTAACAACCTGAACTTATTGATTTGTTGCAATTACACCTTAAAAGTAAACAAAGGTTAGAATTTTGATTAAAACAATGTAAAAAATGGACTCCATAACTAATCCAAGTATTTAAATAATAAATGATAAAATCAAACCCAAATATTTATATAAACAAAAAAAAATCAAGGTTGCTTCTTTGATTTTAAAACTAAACAAGCTTTAAGATGCAAAAATAATGAGTTTGATACTAATTCAAGGTTAAATATAGTAATTCTTTTATAACTATAGTTATAGCCATTATGTAATTTTCTACAAGGGAAGAAAGATATAAGATGAAGGACAAAATAGGCAAAATGATAAATTCTTTCTTTTCATTCAAATGTCATGTATTGCTTTCAACTAAGTTTGGATTGATTATGGACTCTATTTTTATAATATTTTAATTATAATTACAACCTTAATTTGCTTTTAGGGTGAAATTATAATAAATCGATAAGTTTAGGATGCTCTAATTTATTTTTATGATGCAATTACATCATAAATTAATGTATAATTATAATTAGGTTAATAAATTTAGGGTGCTTGGTATATAAAGATGGATTTAGGATAAAATAATAATCTCAAAAAAAGTTCAGAGTAAAATTAACTGTCAGCCGCTGACTAACTATTGTGTTTGTTGCCTTGTTGGCTTTTTCTTCAGCTAACCAAGCTAAAAGACGGACTCGCAATGGGCTGCGCTTTCAATCATGCCATCTTGGATGGAACCTCTACGTGGCACTTCATGAGTTCATGGGCTGAAATATGCAAGGGGTCCCATTCAATATCCATTCCCCCATTCCTTGAACGCACCAAAGCACGCAACACACGCGTCAAGTTTGATATCTCCTTATCCACGGACCGACAGAGCACATCCCACTGTGATGCCAAGTCAGCAGCTCCAGAGCTGAGAGAGAAAGTCTTCAAATTCTCCGAAACTGCGATTGACAGGATCAAATCAATAGTCAACACTAATCCTCCATTAGACGGTTTAAAATCATACTCCACATTTCAATCACTTACAGCCCATATTTGGCGCCACGTAAGCCGCGCACGTGAACTAAAAGCGGAGGAATCAACAGTTTTCATCATCTTCGCCGATTGCCGAAAAAGGGTAGAGCCACCAATGCCGGATAGTTACTTCGGCAACTTAATCAAGGCCATATTCACAGCAGTTACTGTCGGACAATTACTGGGGAACCCACTAGAATTTGGGGCTTCCGTTATACAAAAGACGATTGAAGCTCATAATGCGAAAGCCATAGAGGAGCGAGCCAAAGAATGGGAAAGTGCACCAAAGGTTCGCCATTCAAAGGATATAGGAGTGAATTGCATAGCTATTGGTAGCTCGCCAAGGTTTCGGGTTTATGAGGTGGATTTTGGTTGGGGCAAACCAGAAAGTGTGAGAAGTGGATCTAATAATAGGTTTGACGGGATGGTATATTTATATCCAGGGAAGAGTGGAGGAAGGAGCATTGATGTGGACATTACTTTGGAAGCTGGAGCTATGGAGAGATTGAAGAAGGATAAAGATTTTCTTTTGGAGCCCTAGAAGAGAAGTGAGCAGTTTATCTTGGTAAATTCTTCGATAATATTGAGATATAATTAAAATATTATCACTAATGGTTAGTTTTAGAAAATAACGCTCGTGCCGAATAATTCTTTTTTTTAAAAAAAAAAAAAAAGGGAATAAAGTAAAAAAGTGAAAAATACATTTAATTTTTCATTGAATTGATGAAATGGATAGTATAATATCAAAATTTATATTGAATTAATTTATATTGATGAAATGGATACTATGAATAGGCCTCTTAGAGCTAATTGAGAGAAAGCAAACATTACCTCCAGAGAATCAGAGAGTATAAGAGTTCCAATAAAATGATAGTGTGATTTTCTCAAAATAGTTGGAATTTCATCTCTTGGAATTCTAATAATTCACAATTTTTGATTTGTTTTATTTTATTAATTGATTTTCTTCTTCAATTTTTTACATTATAAATAAGGATAGTTTGGCTTTAATGAATTTATCACTCCTATGACAGTTTTAATTAATAGTACTTTTTATTTTTGAACTGTAGTTTATATTGAAAATATCTGTTTTACTATGTGATTTATTATTACAACAGTTGAGGCCTGTAGTCAAGTAAAGTATATGAGGGATCAATTATTGCAGTTTAGAAGGCTAAATATTCTTCTAAAAATATATATTTAGGACATGTTAACTTTTACCACTTTATTATATTCATAACTTTTGTAGTGAATTTTTGATATTTTTTAAGTCCAATATTCATTATAATCATGGAGGTATTAATTATTTTCAGAGTTATTAATTATTTTACTCCTAATATTCTAATTAAATTTTATAGTTTAGTAATAAATATAAGTTTATTAATTTCTTATAGATTATATTTAGTTCTTGTAACTTTTTTTTTCTCAAGTTTTTACATATTTTTTGAATCAGTGGACCTAATTATTATTATTTTTTTAGTTTTAACATCAATCATGTTTTGATACCTTTTAGATTCATAAAGGATAAATATTAAAGAATAAAAAATTAATTTAAGCACATTTATTCTTGTTTCATATATTCTATTTAACATTTTAATTAATTAAGTTTCTGGATTGACAAAGATATCATTAAAAACCTTAATTTTATTGGTTGAAAAATAAAAGTAGTTTAATTTTAATTGGTTATGTCAATTTTCTATTTGAATCTAAATTCTATTAGAAAGAATAGAGGAGGGGAACACTGGGTTCCTACACATCACTATCAAGTTTATGGCTTCATAAAAATATCATTTAGAATTTTAATTTTATTGATAGAAAAATAAAGGTAATTTAATTTTAATTGGTTATGTTAATTTACTAAATTTTCACAAAAAAATATTATAAACAACTTTATTCGATGTATCATATTTTGTTTTATTATTATTATTATTATTTTTTTTTTTATCAACATTAATCTGATAACAATCAGTAGTTTAAGTAATAATTTTAGAGGCTGCAAATCAAATCATATAAAACAAAATCATAAATCAAAAAGATAATGTAACTTTCTTTTATTTTTTACAACAAATGCACATAAATTCAAAATGAAAATACTTTTTCCTGGATAGCAAATACTAGAAAAGAAAATTTCTAACATGACACACACTATATGAAAAAAATGAAACTTTTTTTAGCATTCGTTTATATTCATAATCAAATATCTTTCTATTCGATAGAAGACATCCAGAATATTGCATTCAGTAAAAATTTCCCAAATCCTTAGGGTAGAAATATGAAAACTGACAAAAATTAGCCCTACATAAGAAAACATTTTTTATTTATTTTGTGAGCAAAAACTAAGATAAAAAAAAAAAAAAAAAAAAAAAAAACCCATTTCCATAAGAAAAGCCCTAAAATCTCAATATTCTTGAGGCAGAAATATGAAAACCAATAAAAATTAGATAAAAATAAAGGAAATTTGCAGTCCCAATTTCTAAAGTTCACATATACAATCAACATTCAACCATCAAATTTAGAGTTGAATTCTCCGATTAGGAACTGCACAAGTAGAAAAATAAGTACAAACATAGATTTATATATAGCAAAACTATAAATTCACAGAAAAGCAAAAGAATCAGAAAAAAAAAAAAAAAAAAAGAAAATTTACAAACAATTTTACAAGGACCAGTCCAATAATGTTATTAATAATAATTTTTATTATATATTTTATTTTTTTAGAATAAAATATCAATTTTAATAATATATCTTGTTGTTTTTTAATTATAATTTTTCTTAAAAAGTTATATAATTATTAAATTTTTTTATTTTATTATTTCATAAATACTCTTAGATTTTTAATAATATAAAAAATTCATAATTTATAAAAATATAATATATATATATATATATATTAATTATATATATACATTCAATTACTACTAAAAATGAGTAAAAATCAACGAGTATAAACACACGAGTATAAATAACAAGTACAAACATCATGTAACGTATGTTCACAAAACTAGTGCTATTTAAAAGGCTATGTATTATCTTTGGTAATATAAATATTTTATCATAATCATTTTAAAGCTATTAAATTTATTTTGTTTTTTTTTACTTTTACTTCACATTGTGCTCTCAAATTTCTATTTTAATAGTACATATTTATTTTTATGACAAATATGAAATTCACATTTAAGTTATATTTGGTTGGACATAATGTAAGATAATGTAATTAAAGATGTAATACAATAAAAATGTATTGTAATAGAATGTAATCAATATTCTACTACTATATTTGGTCATGTAATTGAAAAAAATTTATGGAATGTAATGACCATTCCATTTATTTATTTTGTAGATATGTAATATAATTAGCCATTACCACTGGGATGGAAGCATCGCAATTTTTTTGTGGGTACCCAACCCGCAAAAACTAACTTACAGCAGATTTAGATATTGATTAAATGGGTTTGGGACAAGGTGAGTATCAAATTAACTATCCACCATGGGTTTGGCTTGGATATGAGTATAAAGTTGCGAATACCCTCTACCCACAAAAATCCATTGTTTAATTTAAAACTATTAAATATAATAAAATTCAAGTGAAAATTTAAGTGTATATTGGACTTAGTATTTTAGTAAAACTAAAATAAATTAAAATCCAAATCTAAAGCTCCAAACTCTAATATCATCAAATACCGAAAAAAAATAATAATAATAATTACTCAAAAAATATATTAAATGACTAGAATTTTAAAATTGTCCTTCATTCATACTTTTTCTTTGCTAGTCTTACCGTTTATTTTCATCTCCATTTAAAGCGGGTTTGGTATTAGTTCAATGAGTGTGGAATAGGTGCGGATATTAAAATTTTAAACCTATAAGAGTATGTTTATTTCAAAAGCAATTTTAAATGAGTTCGTTTTAAGCGAATTTAGGTATGGATAACGTAAATTTTGCAGGTACCCATCCCACTTTCATGTCTAACCACACCCACCACCTCAACCACTACTACCATATCATTATTAATATAAAAGAAATATTTGAACCAAAGTTATTCATTATATCAAGCTATTAAAGGCCATTTAGATTTACAAAAATTATTTGGACAATAAATTAAAAGAAAATAAGCCAAAAAATATAACATAACAAAATAAAATAAAAGTTAAAGTGATTGAAATTTTCTTTTACATATAATTTCATTTATTTTTGTTGAAAAATTAAATTACAATATAAAATAATTGGTATTTTGATCTTTTTTTTAGTGATTTTGCATTTTATTCTTCCTATTCCTATACTGAAATAAAAGAATAATTAATAATATAGTGGCGGCGGTGGGGTGATAGTATATGGTACATTTTGGATTGATTTTGATTAGGATTCAACTTTCAAGAGAAATGTAATAGAATGACAATTACGTAGCTTTTTGGATGGAATAGCAAATACATCGTTTTAAGTAATGATAATTACAATTGTAATACTCATTAAATTATGGAGTAAAAGCAAATTTCATCCAAACATTGCAATCAACTCTATAATTTAATATCCATAGTTGATTACATTGAACCACACATAGCTTAATATTTTCTATTTTATCACTTTTTACTATAAAAAATTTTAGATATATAAAAATATATTCATATTTCGTGTTTTAAATATTTTCAAATTCTATCCATTAAGTAATATAATTTTTAATGATTTATAAATTACCTTTCACAAGTTTTTCACTTATTTTTTATCTTAACATAAATAAATTATTAAATAATCAAAAGATAATATTGTACAAATTGAAGCGATAAGGATAAAATTGTCAACAGATAGCAAAATAGCATCGCTCTAATTAAAAAATACTAAATGGTTAAAATAAGAAAACACTGTTATGTAAATAGTGTTTTTCCACTCCCTTTAAATATATTTCAGAAAATAATTTTAATTATTTTCTCATTTTTAATCATGCTAAACGATAATTCATAGTGGCTTATGGGGAATAGTATTTGCGCTTAGTTTATGTAGTTACTTTAACTCTTTTTTTGGGCTAAATATATAAATGCACTCATAAATTTATGGCATTATTACTTTTTACGGTAACTCATTAATTTAATTTATAAAATTACACCTATTAAATACTTTAATTTGCAAAATAATTTTATTGAATACTTCAACTTATAAAATTAGATCAATTAAATTCTTATTAAATAGTTACTCCTTCCATTTTTTTTATTTAGAGAAAACAGAAAAAGCTTTTGGATTAAAAAAATTAGTTAAATTAAGTTTTCTCCTTAAAATGCCCTTCATTTCATCTTTAATTATGGTAACAATAGCTGACACAAAAGGTGTCCCAAAAAATGCATTTATTGCCTACTTGCATCATTTGGATATCACTTCCAACCTTCTTTATTAGCTCTTCTGGCTTTATTAGAACGAGGACATTTTACATAATATATGCATAAAAACGAAAAAAATTTTGGAGCCAAATTAAAAGTCAAATTTTTGAACTTATTCATTGAAGGTCACAAATTTCCAAAAATTTTTGGCCAAAATAAATGAGGCAAAACTTAAAATTTGACTCTAACTTGTTTAAACTTGAATAATTTTTCAATTTAAATTCAAAATTAAAAGCAAAGTTTGGTTTCTCCAAATTTAAAAGAAAATTCAAAAAGTAGTGCTCAAATGCTACGACCAAAATAAAATAGAATTTGGAGCCAAATTTCTTGAGTTTACAATCAGACTCTTCGACTTCTAAATGTTGACCACATATAAATGGAATTACAATTAATGATGTGATTCAAATTGTCTACAATATGAGTGACCTCCTAAAATTCGAGTTTTAATGTGCGTTTGAAGGCACAATTTTTTAAAAAAGTGCACACTAGCAAAATGTGTGACAACTTCACATTTTGAAAAGTGCAAAATTAATAATAATAAGGCACAACGTGGCTTACAAAAGAGTATAACCATTATAAGGATTTGAAAAAGTGCACAACTAAGAATAACAAGGCTACAAAATGACTTACAAAAGTACACAACTAATAATTAAAAGACAGAAAATGACTTATAGAAGTTCAAAACAGTTAACTAACACAGAGAAAAAAAAAATCATTAAAGTGCACATGTACTAAAAACATGGCCACAAAATGACTTATAGAAGTGCACAACTAATAAATAAAAGATCACAAAGTGGCTTATATAATTTCAGAACCGTTAACTAACACAGAGAAAAAAAAAACATTGAAAAAGTGCACATGTAGTGAAAACATGGCCACAAATTAGCTTACAAAACTGCACAACTAATAATTAAAAAGCCACAAAGTGGCTTACAGAAGTTCATAACTGTTAACAAAGACAAAGAAAACAAATCATTGAAAAAGTGCACAAGTACTAAAAACATGGTCACAAATCGTTTACAGAAGTGCACAACTAATAATTAAAACCCACAAAGTGGCTTAAAGAAGTTTACAATAGTTAACTAACACAGAAAAATAAAAAACTATTGAAAAGTGCACAAGCACTAAAAATAAAAGGCTACTAAGTGGCTTACAAAAAAACAAAAGATAATTAGAAAGTGCACAATTATTACCAATAAAAGTCCACATTAACCCATTTATTGTCACATTCTTACCTAGATTAGCATTAATAGTAGCAAGTGCGTCCTTCATAACTTTTCCTACTGGATCATCTATCTTATCACTTGCAAAAGGATCTTGAGAGTTAATAAACTTCCTACTTTTCATGGTTCTTGTGTAGGAGGTTGGGTCTCATCTGAGTCTACGAATGCTTGATGACCACTACCTTCTGGCGTATCTTTACTTTTTTTGCCACTTTTTTCTTCAATAGGTGTTTCAAGAATCTCAGAATACTGACCCGTTCCTTGGTGAAATTGCTCAAATCAGCAATAAAAGACTACACCTCTTTAATTTTTACACTACTTTTCCATGTTTACTCAATGCTTTTATCTAACTTTTCCACCAATGTGGCTAAAAGAGTAGTAATTGCATCCAATTTTTTCAGAATCTCAACATTATTGTTTGCAACTGAAGGCACTCTTCCAGCCCTTCTTGGAAGAGTAGCTGGCTCATTTAGTGTACGATTTTCATTTTTGGATCCTACTACAAGACATACAAATAAGGGCTAAGTTTATATTTATATTGTCAAATTTATAAAAACAACCGCTGTTACTAAAAAACAAAATGAAAAAGCGAGTTGATAACTTGTCACTTGAAATACGCGTGCATTAAATGCTAGGAATATTTATGTCTATCACTTTTCTTGATTGTTGAGCTTCAATATTAAAAAACACATATACTCCAAGGGCTTTCTAGTCTTCTTAACTTGGGTTGCATCCCAAAGTTACTATGTAGAGTAATTTTCTCTATATAAAAAATACACCCAAAAAGGAAATTTTCTCTAAATAAAAAAATGGAGGCAATAAAATTTATGAAAATTTTAGTTTTAAAGTTACGTTAACGACTTAAATTGATATGCTGTAGGTAAAAGCCAAAAATTCTAAAACTATTGTTGTTTGTGTGAAAAAGTGTAAAATATTATTAAAGTTTACAAGTTCAAACGCATGATAGGTCATCCATAAAATTAATATTCCTTCATCATTAATGTTCTGATATAGAAATTAGGCATGGAGTGTGTTTGCTTTACTAAATCATTTTAGTTTTCTTAATATTAGTCATTGATCATTTGAATGAAATTCTAAATTTAATTTTCTAATTTCATTCTACCTTGCGCAAGGATTTCTTAATTAATACTAATAGAGAACAATTAGAATATTTTTCCTTATTTATCTAGGGTGATGAATCTTCTCTTAATTACACAAGTATCTCCATACAGTTCCTATTATGTCCAAAAAATCATTGCTCATTATTCATGAATGAATAATGTGAATGAAGAATCAAAACATAACCATCCCTATACAAGATAACTTAGTAACTTCAAGTCAAAGAATTACTTACACAACCATCACTTGAGTATTCCATAGACACAGGTAACTCTCCATATGGAATTCTCATGCAGGTTAATTCAGTGGACTTGTTTAAATGACAAGCACCTATATATTAGTTCTATATTTCACATATATCTCAGCCTATGAGAACAGCTGTTTCCCTAAAGAAAGAACATAATATATACTACTCTCAACAGCTTTAATCATAGTCCAATAATGAGGAGAACATTGACCAGGAATATTTAGAGACATTGCTTTAATGCAAATATAAAACTCATAATTATAACCACATTATAATTTATTTCGCAAAGCAGTATTGTCTTATGGACTTTATCTTTTACTAAGATTCAATCAATAGAATATAAAAGATAAATAAATAATGCGTTTTATTAATAATAAAATATTTATTGCATGAAATATTATATCCAAAAGATAAACAATGAAATTGGCTATAGGGCATATAACTAACATACTTGCTCATATTAATTAAATTAAGATCAAGAACATAAATCTTATTTCTAATGTCCTAGAGAATATGTTTTAAAAATCAGTATAAAACAATTATTCTCTACTTGGTCTAGTTAGATACATACAAAGGCACTAACACTATTATTATAAAATATGTTGAAAATTTTATTCATTTAATGCAAATCTCCAATTAAATACATAGAAATAATTGTTCAAAGAAAAACATCAAAACTATACTATTACATTTGCATGGTTAATAGTATATCTCTATCACTACTATCCAAGGACCAAGTGTCAACTAGTGAAAGTGTCAGAAGCCATAAAGAAAAAAGTGTTCTTCAATCTTCCTTTTATTTTCAATAAAATTTGCACATTGTTTCTACTTTTGATTTCTCTTTTGCCTGTAATATTTTTTAATATGCACAAGTTTGCCACAATTATTGCACTTGGCTTTCTTCCAATAATTTTTCTCCAAGTGAGTTGTCTTGTTGTAAGTAGAGCATGGTGGATATTTGCTTTTCTTCTCACCTTCTTTGCCATCAGTTTCTCTTTTAACGTGATGATTTTGACCTCAAGTGCTTGTTAGAATAATTTCTGTTTGTTTTTGTTTAGCATGAAAGGCACCTTCAACAGCATCCTTTTGTCCAACAGCTTTTCTTTGCTCCAAAGCTTGAAAAGCATTGATAAGTTCAGTGATGGAGAGTTGTGAGAGATCCTTGGAGCCTTCAAGGAGGAAATTTTAGCTTCAAACCTCTCAAGTAGACTCATAAGAACTTTCTCTAAGATTCTGCTATCATTAAGATCTTCTCAAAGCAATCGAATCTGGTTATCAATATACTCATTGACAGTTTCAGATTCTTTCATTCTCAGAATCTCAAATTCTCTTTTCAAATTTAGGACTTACATCTCCTTTGTCCTATCACTTTCTTGAAATTCTTCTTTGATCTTATACCATGCTTTTTTGGTGGTGCACAAGCCATGATTTTTACAAAAATGGTTTCTAAAATAGTGGAATGAATACAAGAAATGGCTTTGTATTTCTTCGTATGTTCTTCACTATGATTCTTCATTTGTGCAAGTGTTCGGTTGTTGGGCAATGGTGGAGATTCCCTCCAAATCTCTACAAGTTACTAAAGATCATATACCCTGAGATAAACTTTCATTTTTATAGCCCAAACTAGATAATTCTCACCTGAAAAAACAGGAGGTAATTGAACTAAAAAACTGCTAGAAGCCATTGAAAAAAATTATGAGGTGTTTATAAGATCTTTTGATGAGGTTGCCTTACTTGTTTTCACTCACTCATTGTCCCTTCAAGAAGGAATGCTCTGATACCAATTATAAAAGGTAATGGGAGCAAGATAGAAAGATAAGTAAAAAAATGAGAGACTCTAAGAGATGAACTTCTCTCTTGTTGATTCATTTCATTAGAAAATCTCAACTTATATAGGAGTTAAAGATACATAGTAATAAATACAAATACATAGTAATAAATACATTCCCTTAAAAAAAAAAATGTATCCAATAAAATATAAATATGACTTGATACATAGTTCAAGTCTTTTATTTTTTTCAAGTTTCATAATTTCCAAGACAAATCTCATATGATCTAACAATATGGATGCAATAGCGTGTAATACAAATAATTTTCATGAGCAACGAATTGAAATGATTAGGAGTTGTCATGTTATGTGAAATGATATGGGATTTTTTATATATATTGTTAATGCTAATATGTGCGAATTATTTGTGAAGTTGATAAATGTGTGAGTGTGAGAATGATGATAAGTAGGAAGGCCTCTAATTAGACATGACCATGGTTCCAAAACTGCCTGTTTTGGTTTCAAAATCGTCAGTTACGGTTATAAAAAAGGTGAAACCGGAATCGAACCGCTTTTAGGCGGTATCTAAGACGATTTTGGAACCGCCGGTTTCAATTTTATCCCGATTTCGAACCGAAGTTAAATAATATATTTTAAACTTTTTAAAATGCTCTTTTAGATTTGTAGCTTGAATAAATAATAATAATAATAATAATAATAATAATAATAATAAATATTATTATTAAAAAAATTAAACCAATTTAATTTAATAACGTAATATAATAAATAACTTTTGGTTTAAATATTACTTTTGTATTAATAATGATGTGGTGGGGACAGTGAAGTAGTGGTTATAGTGGTGGTGATGGTGATAGAGTAATAGTTGTGGTGGTGATGATGGAGGTGGAGTGTTGGTGGTGCTGGTGTTGGTGGTTGTGGTGGTGGAGCAATTGTTGGTGGTGGTGATATGCTAATTACATTACATATTCTCAAATATAAAAAAGGTATGATGATTATGGTTCTCTCTATTTTCGAAAAGTAACTAACCTTTGGAAAATATTTTCCAAGGAAAAATATTTTTCAAATAACTAATCTGCCGTTGGTTGCAATATTGAAAATTAGTTAAAAATATTAAAAATTTGTAACTTATAAGGCTATAAAATATTAATAATAATAAATATTTCGTATTTTAAAAATTTTATCGTTAAATATGAGAAGCATACAAAAAAAAAAAAGCCAAATTATGGAAGTCATTGGTGGTGGTCGTGGTGGCTAGTGGTAGTAGCTACCAATGATTAATAAATTAAAAAATATAGATTTATAATGTTATAATAAGTTTATTAGCGTCTGAAAAATGTTTTTCTTTTGAAAATGGAAAATCACTTTCCTTAAAAATGACTTAATTTTCCATTGAACAAGAAAATATTTTTCGTTGACTTATTTTTCCGAACATCCCAAATAACGAAAAATTATGAAAAATATTTTGTTGCAATTTATTTTATGAAAACAAACATATTAATGAACAATATATTTTTCATTGCATTATAACTTTGATTACATTATAGTGCATTACATCTAACCTAAAGTGTACCAAAATACTAAAATTCCTCTAAGATCACCATACTAGAAGTTTATACTCAATCTCTGTAATGATATTCAAATTGCTAAAATTACACAAAATATGAAATTTACATTATAATAGCATGAAAAAGATAAAAATGTTCCCAACATCATTATAGGTAAATTTATTTACATAAACTCCAAACACCATTTCAATCTTACCCAAAATGAACTTCAAATTGCAGAATGAATAATACTCAACATGTCATATAAGGGGAAATGCTTGAACAATTCTTTCAAACATCAAACCACTTAAACAATTCTTTCAAATCCTCTAAATGACTAAAACATCCCTCTGTGAGGTTTTTGCATTTATTAACCTTATATAAATAATAAGCATCAAAGTTATTTTTTCATATTAATATTCATTGTAATTAAGTTCATATAATATTATTTACTTATTTATTTATTTATTATTCATTGGATTCTATATGGGTTGGGAATAGGGTGGCCATATTATGGTTCCGGGAACCGAAATCGGTGGTTCAAACCGGTCCCGAACCATAACCGGAATCGGTGGGAACCAGAACCGGTCCGAACTGGAATCGGAACTGGAGATTTCCGTTTCGGTTCTGGTTCTAGTTTTGTTGGAACCGCAAACCGGCGGTTCCACAAACCGGTCGGAACTGGATGGAATCGCCGGTTCTCCGGCAGATTAGAACCGCCGGTTCTTGCCGTTAGAAACTGTCAGTTTTTTTTTTTAATTTTGTTGTAAACAAAAAATAAATTCAATTGAAGACTTCTTTTTAAAAAATAAATAAGTTCAAGTCTTTAAAAAAATAAATTTAATTGAAGCATTTTTTAATTTTTTAGGTGTATTTTTTTTAGAAATAACTTTCACAAATTTTTTAAATTTTGAAAACCGGTCTTCAAAATTTAAAATTTAAAATTATGCGATTTTCCAGAAAACCGGTCGGAAAATCGATCGGAACCGTCGACGAACCGGAACTGGAACCGTTCGGTTCCAAACCGGAACCGGAAATTTTCGGTTCGGAAATTTGGAACCAAAACCGTAGGTTCTGGAACCGTGGCCACCCTTAGTTGGGAACATATTTTGACTCTACATAGAATATCAACTAGACAACACCTGATTGATAATTATTTATTATTTTGAATACATATAAATAAAATGATGATATAAAAATATTAATTTGAAAAACATGTCATTTTATTAGTAACTATTTTTATAAGGTTAATATAATCTAAGTGTGTGTATATATGTATAGGAGAAATATGGAGTTTTTACAATGTGTTAATGTGGCACTTTCTTATGGTGGTGAGACTATGTAATATTTTAGCATTTGTTTTTATCTTGTTCGAGAAATTTTTCAACATTTCTCTTCTTTTAACCATTTTTTTTCTCAACACCATTTATTATTCAATGATGATTTGCTCTTCATTTGATGAGATTTAAAATTCAATTATGACATTTGACGGAATTTAATTATTTCGGTTACTACATTTTTATGTGTTTTAAAATTGAAGAACAAAAGTTTCAAAGTTCTTAAGTCATATTCGGCAACAGTTTTTTTAAGTAACTTTTAGTTTTTTTACTGATCAAAATACTAAAATCTATTTTTTATAGTATTCGGTAATATAGTATTTGAATTAGGTTTTTAGATTTTAAGTTAGCGTTTTATAAAAAGTTAATTCATGTAACGTTTAGCTTTTAATATTTCATAAAAAGTTACTTGAACGATTAACAGTTAAACGCTATTAAAATAGCGAACAACTACTATTTTAGCGGACATACCCTTAAAATTAAAACAAAAACAAGATTGCTTGCTATGGTAAGGAAGAGGAGGTACCTGTGGTAAAAGGTCAGGTGTTTCATCAAGAGAGAATTCAAGGACAATGAGGATAATCTGTTATCCACATTGTAATCATATTTTAACTCTTCTAAAACTAGATATATATTTATATATATATATATAATTATAACTCTCCTGATATTCTATTTCATTTTCAAGTAAATACTCTAATTGGATTATTTCTTTATTAATTTTTTTTATAGAGTATTATTTCAAGTATATATATATAATGTAAATGTATTATTTCTTATTTTAATGTATTATATAATAAAAATGTTAAGTAAATTTATAATAATTTTTAAATAAAATTATTATTTTTATATATAAAATGATTATAAAAATATTAATTTAAAATTAATTTTATTAGTAATTATTTTTTAAGAATAACAAATTTCAAATATAATATAAATATAAATATAAATCAACTACCAAATAATACGAAAAAGTTTAAAAACATAACTGATGAACTCAATGGTTAGTGTTGAAATTTCTATTAGCTATTAACGGATGCTGATTAAAAAATTTACTAAATACTTACAAGAACATGCCATTATTTAAAATAAAATAGATATTGTATTTTTTTAAAATAAAAGCTTCTATGCAAAATCATGGTGTCATCTTAATAATTCATTTTTGTAAATGGGAGTCAAATGAATTTCCATAAATTGTATTTTGCGTATTTAAGGCAAACAGATAGAAATTTACTAGATAAATCAAATATTACCATAAATAATCTATCACTGAATTTAATTGTAATTGTCTAATTGGACAAGAAATCCTTTAGCCTTTTTCCCCTTTTAAGAAATTTTTATTTATTTGGTAACTGACATCTGATTGGACAAATATCCAAATTTTCCGGACTCCAAATCCAAAAATAAAAAAAAAAAAAAAAAATTCTTCAGACAAGAGAAAGAAACCATAAGAAAACAAACAAAACCAAAAAGAAAAAACAGCAAATTCCAACTAGCATGTGGACCTTAAAATGAGGAAATTTGTTAATTATCCTCTAATTTTGGTAAATGAAAAAAATATATTAAAAGGGTAATTGAAATGTGCGATTATTATTCACTCTTTCAAATTAGAATTGGCTAAAAAATTCAGAGGTTTCGATAGTTTAAGAGATAAGAAACATCAATTTCTGGAAACTAATTGAGGAGCTACATTTTCTTTCTGGTGAGTAATTCATTTCTATGTTTCATGTTTTCTATTTTTTGTTCATACAAAATACTCATTCTTTTCTCTTTAATTAGAACATTACATTTTTACAAAAAGAAAGAGAAAAATAATAATTTTAATTTCAACTCATTCTGCTCACACCGTATCATGGTTAATTAATTTGAATTAAAAGGGATATATTACCAAAATATATAATTATTAATTGAGGAGAGAGGAAGAGATTGAAATACCCCGGATTTTTATTTTCAAAACTTTTGAATTTTCATTAAATCAAAAATCCAGATTTATGATAATATGGGCTGTTAAGACCGAGTAATTCTAATTGAGCCCAAAGTTTTACGAATTGGGCCCAAGCCCAAAAACATATTATTTAGAATTTTCATTTGGATAATACTTAAAATTTCGATGAAAATAAAATGGAACACTAATTGTTAATCGATTAAAAATGTGTCTATATATATGTAACAACTATATAAATTAATCAGCCTAAAATTAAATATCTTTGGTATTAATATTTTATGAATAAATTGAGAAAATATTACTAAACTGAACAAAATAATCAAATAAATTGAACCGGACCCAAAAATCAAATTAATTTTTCGAAAACCAGATGAAAAATCCATAAACCAATTGAAAAACCAAGCTAAAACCACGATTTAAACCAAATCAGACTCGAATCGACCCAAACCCCATCCACCAATTAGAAAATTCTAGAAAAAAAAAAAAGAAAAAAAAAAAGAAAAGAGAAACGAGAAGAGAGATTCAGTGGTCTCTCTCTCGCTCTTCTCTCTCAACAACCCCCCTCCCCTTTTCTTCTCGTTCTCCGACCACCGGCCACCAAATCCGGCAAATAAATACTCTAAAAATATCTACTCATCGCAAGGAGTATGATTCAAGCCTTGGTTTGCGCGATTTGAGCCTGGATTGAGAGAAAATTCAATCGAAAGGTGCGACGCCATAGTAGCAATTCTTTCAGCCATTCACGCCGTTTCCGGCGACCTGAGACTTCAAGGTAGGTGCCGATCGACTCCTCTCTTCTCCTTCTTTCATTTGACTGTTACGGTGTTGAGTATGGTGGCCGGAATCGGAAAACCCAAAGTGGGTACCATCGAACATTTCCGGCCAATTTTCGGCCAACTGGTTCACACCCACCTTGATTTGAACACATATTAGTGATCCTCTCATCGAAACGAATGAAATGATGTATTGTTTGTCAATTTTGGTGAAGGTTAAATTTTTCGGCCACCGTGCACGGCGGCGGCGGCGGCGGTCCGGCGACCGGCCGGCGAGACTCCGGCGAGACTTCAAGAGACAGAATGCTCTCCTCTTCACGCGGATGACGGAAATGAAATCTGATTTTCAATCGGTACACTCTAAAGCTTAATTTGCAATTTTTGAATAAATCCCGAATTAATTAATTAATGAACTTAATTAAGTATTTAAGTAAATTAAATTAAATATTATTAAATATATTTTATGAATATTAATTATAACTATAAGGTTGGTACAAAAAAAAAAAAATATATATATATATATATATTCCTAGCTAATAATAAATTTTAGGAATTTTATTAACAAATAAATAGTTATAGAACAATTAATTATAATGGATTATGTGAATTAAGTGACCGAATAAATGACGGTTATGACGGACGGGATTAGTGGATATGAAGTTGCCCGATGGATGAACTGTGTGTGTGGATTTGTGAAAATTTGAAAAATTTGGATAGTCCAGTTTATAGAGGAAATGCTGCCGAATTTTAGTTATATTCTTAAGAAGTAGTGACGACGAAAATTTGAGGTATTAAGAAATACTATACAATATTAGCATTATCATTATACAATATTTCTCACCGAATATTTAGAGATTTTATCTAAAGGTTATAAATTAGAATAGTTATTTATATAAATGAGAGAAACTAGATATATATGCATATATAACAAGTGAATTAAATGACCGGTAGCAAAAATAAATAAACGAATGTGAAATATAAGTTTTTGAATTAAAACTCTTATTTAGAATTTTCTTGTTTATTTTAAAGGTTTATAAAATACAAAATGCGAGGACAAAAGCTGGAAGCATGTGGCTAAAAAGGCAGTCCTTGTAAAGGACAATAAAGAACTGTGAGTAGTGTTAGATAACTAGTACCATCCGCCTGCATTCATGCATTCACGGCTAAATGTTATCATGCATTAATTTATTGAGTTGCCATATTATGATGCACTATTTGTTGATATTAAAAATTGTTTGATTACTTGTGCTATGAACATACTATGCCTTGTTTGTGTGGAATTGGGATGAAGTGGACCACCATGGGTTTGTGAGGACGGTCCATGTGATATGGATCCTAAATATGATATGATATGATATTTGACCGTCGGCCGGGAAAATGGGAGATCGGCGCCCCCGTGTGCACCTGATGATATGGATTGTAAGGAAAACCACAGGATGGCTTCTTGTTGTTGCGCACCTGATAATCTAGATTTGATTGTAGCCCGCAGGGTGGCCTCCTGTTGTGAGCACTTGATGATCTAGATTGGATGGAGACCACCGGGTTGCCTCCTGTTGGTATGGAAAAGAAAAGAGAGAATGAAAAAAAAAAACAATGAGAGGACTGGTCAGTGAGGATTAGACCAGTTGGCCGTATGGGGGATCGGCTCCCTGGTGCACATGTATGAGAGGGCGAGCCATGTGTGAGGACGGCTCGTTGGGGTTTCAGGTGGTGCCACTGACTAATTTCCACGTGATGTGATTATATGAAGGTGATAATAACTGTGATTGCTGTTGTATTGCCATTTGTGTGACAAATTGCATGATCATATAATTAAATGGTGTCCAAATAGAAATATTTTAGCATCTGTGTGATTGTGTGGGGTGAGAGGGTTATCTAACCCTACTCATTGAGTTTGGCGCTCACCCCTGCCTACTATTTTTTTTCAGGTAATAGAAAGAAAGGAAAGCCCTATGGAGTTGAAATACGTATTATAGAAGACTGTTAATGACAGAAATAAATATGTAAATGTAAAGGTAGAGTTCCGCAATTGTATTCCAGTTGGGTTGTAAGTGCATAATGAAAGTCCAGATTTAATATATGAACTGTATTTTGGATGCATATGTATAATAAGTTAATGGGCCTTAATCCATAATTATGAATAGAATGTGGAACTTAAATGAGTTAGGCTTACTACGGGCTTCGGGGGCCTTAAGCCCACCCAGGTCCTAGTGCCGGTCCGGTCCATGGAAATGGGTCGTGACAAAGTTGGTATCAGAGCATAAGTTGGGCCTTAGGAATCAATTGCGGAACATAGGAAATTAAATAGAGAGCTCCTATGTTGGGATCGGCCGTAACCAGCAAAGGAGCTGTAGTCTGGATTGAATTTCATTTTAGTGCCGGTGGACGCATCGTGCACGAGGATGGAAGGAAATCTGTATGAAACTTAGGACGAGAATTAAAAGTACAGAAATAATAGTGAAGTATAAACAGGTCTGGGTAACTGACGTTTATAAAATAAATATTGAGTTTTGCTAAATTCCCTCCATTTATTTTGAAGCAGAAGATCAGTTGAAAATTGGTGTAATGGCCTGATCACCCAATACACCTTGATTCGACAAGAGACACTGCTTCGAAAGTTATTTGAAATTGTTTGGAAAAGAATTTGAAGTTTTAAAGACAATATGAAAGTGAATTTATTTGAACTTTGATTCGAGAAAAATGTTTTATTATTTGCTTATTGGAAATTGTTTTGAAGTTGCAATTAATTGTTTGATTTTTATTGTTTTGTCGGCATGTCAAAAATTTATCTGATTTTACAATTTAAATTATTTACAATGATTGTATGTTTGATTTATTTATTTATTTATTTATTTTTATCATATTGTCTATCCCGAGGACTACATTAGGACTAAAAAAAATAATAATAAAAAAAAATGTAGTAAGGTGAAACTGTAGTAAGTGTATTATATATGATATAATTAAGATTCTAGCACATGTAGGATGCTTAATGGGTTAGACTAAGTTCATAAAGCTATTCTAATAAAATGAATGTAGAAGATGATGAAATAACTTGGGAAATGAATGGGGAAAGGAACTGGATGCTGTAGGAAAACTTAATAAACTAAAGGAATTTAATGTATCTAGGTAGGGAGTTATGTAGAAAGGACTAATACTATTTATTAATCTAAGTATAAGAAAATTTATATAAAATCTGCTTTAAAGAATTAAGTACGAAAATTAGATCGAGGTGCTAAATAGAATGAAATAAAGATTTAATAACATTTGGAAAGGGATAAAGGTCAAAGATAACTCATAGTGATGAAGTAGAGATTGAAGAATTAGAATAAGGACATTTAAGAAGCAATGACTTTAGAATGGAATTCAATTGTGTGTAGAATGATGGTTTTACAATTCATGTACCCATAATTAAGCTCTTTTAAGATAAGACTTAAATGAGGACACATGGAGGATAAAAGAAAGATTAAAATGAATTAAATATCTAAAGAATTTGAATAAAACTAGGGGATGTTCAATAGTAGTAAAGCCGATGATGATAATATGGTCAGCTAATTTATCTACTGTGAAATACTAGGATAAATAATGAGAAATAGATCGGGAAAGGAGTAAAATATATATATATATTCAGATGTAAGAAATATGCATATAAAAAAAAATGATGATAAAATAAATAACTAAATAAATAAAGATAAAATAACAATAATAAGAATAATATAAATATAAATATAAATAATAATAATAATAATAAAAAAATAAACATAAAAATAAAATAAAATAATAATAATAATAATAACTTTTGGAAAAATTTAAAGTGTGGATCAATTTACTTGATAGACTAGTAACAGTGAAAGCAACAGTAAAGATGGAGATTAGAATGTTCTTGGAATGAAATATGGGATAGTAGACTTGAACTAGATGACTTAAGGATTGTCCTCGTGGAGATAGACAATTGATTTTTGTAAAATACCAAAAGGTTTTCAAAAATACAGTGGGTATTGATTTTCAAATTTGATGAAAATATTTTTATACTGCGATTGATATTGGTATTTAAATGAAATTAATGTAATGCAAATTTTTATTATAAGAATTTCAAAGTCATGTGTGAGTGACATGCCAATATTTTTAAAAGTAGAAAAAGGAAAATTATTTTGAAATTGTTTTTTTTTTTTTTTTTTTTTTTTAGTCAGTTACCCATAGGATGGTCAACCTAGGCTTTAGTTGTCAACTCATTAGTCGAATTTTTAAATAAACGATTAATCTAACAATTTATATCAGTGAAACAATGTATATTGGAAATATTAGTGAATAAAGACTTTTAAATTGCTCAAAAATATTTAGTAGACACATTTGATGAAATGTCTGATATGAGATAACTTGGGAATAAGAAATACAGACCAGTGAAACTTAGAAATAGATATATTAAGAATCGAAATTTTAGTACTATGCCTTTTGATTATAAGGAATTGTGATAGATCAGGACTAGATAGACTTGATAATTAAATTTAAACTTTTGGGAAGTTTGTCATATCATAAGAAAATTATTCAACTCTAGGGGATGTTTTGGAGTTAAAAGATATGTTAATAAAACACAATTGAAACATGTGGCAATTAATTTCTCCGAACTCTTCGATAAATATTAGAATTAATAAATTTACATCCTTACAGAAAAGAGAATAGAGGAATCTAGTGAAGTGAATCGTCAGGTAATTTTGATGTGTTAGCAAAAGGAGGAAAGACCTGAATTAAGTCGAGATGTATGTAGGCTTGTGCTAACCTGAGAAATTAGAGATGATAAGATGAATTAATATCTTGCGAGACTTAAATAAGAAAAGACTAATGGACTAAAGACGGGTGAAATAGATAAGATGATATTATAAGTGAAAACTTGGATGGAAGATTAAACAATTAGCTTATGTATTATAAATATGAATTAGGGCCTTGCTATTATCTTAGAATTAAAGTATAAACTGAAATTTCACATGGTAACGAATAAACTATTTAGTTGACGCATTATTTGGTGAAAGAAATTGAGTTATTGGTATCTAATTAATTGGTGTGATGTCGAAATTGTAAGACAGCGTTAGGTCGGGATTTATGAACTGATATTGAAATAATAAATATTAGGTTGAAATGATGGTGATCGGATAAGCCATGAAAAATCATGATTTGTAGTATAACGAAACTAAGTGGATGAAATACTTAATAAGCATGTTTCACTATCCTTAATAGGAATTAACAAGCAACATAGGTGAAATAAGAGGTTATTATGAAAGTCAACTTTAATGATAAATGTTAAGATAAAGTAAGGAATAAGTGTTAGACATAAGTACGACGATTAGATAGAAAGTGTGGAGATCCCTATAAAGTAAGATAACTAATAGTGTAAGGATATGCTTAGTAAATGAGTTATTTAAATTATTGCGCTAGTGTACAATAAATATATTATAAGAAGAATTGAACTTGTATAAAAAGAACTGATAGAGTAATCTTGAATAATCCTGCGACAATATAGACAACGGGAATTACAAGATAATTTTTCTTAAAAATTTTGGATTAAAGTAACAGTTTTTCAACTTTGGTTAAGAAAAGATTTAGTCATAACATATGGAAATTAAATGAATCAATTCTTATTATAAATAAATTGAATGTCAAATTGTTCTGCGTAAGAAATTAATTTTCAAATGAAAGTAAATAAGCTTGAGAAAAATGTACATTATTACTATTACGCCTTTATTGCTAAACTCGGTTTTATTGAAAGATGTTTATTTAATGAGCGATTTTCTAAAGATTCCAATAGCCGAACGATGATAGTATTGAAGATTAATATAATAAAACTCCTTATAAGCTTCAGCTAGGTGGTACTATGTAGCTTGAACGAAATATTATTCTAAATATGATAATTGGCGGTAGAAGTACAACCAGAATACCCCACTCACTGCCTTTCCTCGATCTGTATTTTCGCTTTTGAGCTGTCTCCTTGGTAGTGGAAGCAATTTCTTGTGACTTTAAAATTCCCCATGCATCCATTCTTATTCTTTCCCACGAGATTTCAATTCGAGGACGAATTGTCTTAAGGGGGGAAGATTGAAATACCCCGGATTTTTATTTTCAAAACTTTTGAATTTTCATTAAATCAAAAATCCAGATTTATGATAATATGGGCTGTTAAGACCGAGTAATTCTAATTGAGCCCAAAGTTTTACGAATTGGGCCCAAGCCCAAAAACATATTATTTAGAATTTTCATTTGGATAATACTTAAAATTTCGATGAAAATAAAATGGAACACTAATTGTTAATCGATTAAAAATGTGTCTATATATATGTAACAACTATATAAATTAATCAGCCTAAAATTAAATATCTTTGGTATTAATATTTTATGAATAAATTGAGAAAATATTACTAAACTGAACAAAATAATCAAATAAATTGAACCGGACCCAAAAATCAAATTAATTTTTCGAAAACCAGATGAAAAATCCATAAACCAATTGAAAAACCAAGCTAAAACCACGATTTAAACCAAATCAGACTCGAATCGACCCAAACCCCATCCACCAATTAGAAAATTCTAGAAAAAAAAAAAAGAAAAAAAAAAAAGAAAAGAGAAACGAGAAGAGAGATTCAGTGGTCTCTCTCTCGCTCTTCTCTCTCAACAACCCCCCTCCCCTTTTCTTCTCGTTCTCCGACCACCGGCCACCAAATCCGGCAAATAAATACTCTAAAAATATCTACTCATCGCAAGGAGTATGATTCAAGCCTTGGTTTGCGCGATTTGAGCCTGGATTGAGAGAAAATTCAATCGAAAGGTGCGACGCCATAGTAGCAATTCTTTCAGCCATTCACGCCGTTTCCGGCGACCTGAGACTTCAAGGTAGGTGCCGATCGACTCCTCTCTTCTCCTTCTTTCATTTGACTGTTACGGTGTTGAGTATGGTGGCCGGAATCGGAAAACCCAAAGTGGGTACCATCGAACATTTCCGGCCAATTTTCGGCCAACTGGTTCACACCCACCTTGATTTGAACACATATTAGTGATCCTCTCATCGAAACGAATGAAATGATGTATTGTTTGTCAATTTTGGTGAAGGTTAAATTTTTCGGCCACCGTGCACGGCGGCGGCGGCGGCGGTCCGGCGACCGGCCGGCGAGACTCCGGCGAGACTTCAAGAGACAGAATGCTCTCCTCTTCACGCGGATGACGGAAATGAAATCTGATTTTCAATCGGTACACTCTAAAGCTTAATTTGCAATTTTTGAATAAATCCCGAATTAATTAATTAATGAACTTAATTAAGTATTTAAGTAAATTAAATTAAATATTATTAAATATATTTTATGAATATTAATTATAACTATAAGGTTGGTACAAAAAAAAAAATATATATATATATATATATTCCTAGCTAATAATAAATTTTAGGAATTTTATTAACAAATAAATAGTTATAGAACAATTAATTATAATGGATTATGTGAATTAAGTGACCGAATAAATGACGGTTATGACGGACGGGATTAGTGGATATGAAGTTGCCCGATGGATGAACTGTGTGTGTGGATTTGTGAAAATTTGAAAAATTTGGATAGTCCAGTTTATAGAGGAAATGCTGCCGAATTTTAGTTATATTCTTAAGAAGTAGTGACGACGAAAATTTGAGGTATTAAGAAATACTATACAATATTAGCATTATCATTATACAATATTTCTCACCGAATATTTAGAGATTTTATCTAAAGGTTATAAATTAGAATAGTTATTTATATAAATGAGAGAAACTAGATATATATGCATATATAACAAGTGAATTAAATGACCGGTAGCAAAAATAAATAAACGAATGTGAAATATAAGTTTTTGAATTAAAACTCTTATTTAGAATTTTCTTGTTTATTTTAAAGGTTTATAAAATACAAAATGCGAGGACAAAAGCTGGAAGCATGTGGCTAAAAAGGCAGTCCTTGTAAAGGACAATAAAGAACTGTGAGTAGTGTTAGATAACTAGTACCATCCGCCTGCATTCATGCATTCACGGCTAAATGTTATCATGCATTAATTTATTGAGTTGCCATATTATGATGCACTATTTGTTGATATTAAAAATTGTTTGATTACTTGTGCTATGAACATACTATGCCTTGTTTGTGTGGAATTGGGATGAAGTGGACCACCATGGGTTTGTGAGGACGGTCCATGTGATATGGATCCTAAATATGATATGATATGATATTTGACCGTCGGCCGGGAAAATGGGAGATCGGCGCCCCCGTGTGCACCTGATGATATGGATTGTAAGGAAAACCACAGGATGGCTTCTTGTTGTTGCGCACCTGATAATCTAGATTTGATTGTAGCCCGCAGGGTGGCCTCCTGTTGTGAGCACTTGATGATCTAGATTGGATGGAGACCACCGGGTTGCCTCCTGTTGGTATGGAAAAGAAAAGAGAGAATGAAAAAAAAAAACAATGAGAGGACTGGTCAGTGAGGATTAGACCAGTTGGCCGTATGGGGGATCGGCTCCCTGGTGCACATGTATGAGAGGGCGAGCCATGTGTGAGGACGGCTCGTTGGGGTTTCAGGTGGTGCCACTGACTAATTTCCACGTGATGTGATTATATGAAGGTGATAATAACTGTGATTGCTGTTGTATTGCCATTTGTGTGACAAATTGCATGATCATATAATTAAATGGTGTCCAAATAGAAATATTTTAGCATCTGTGTGATTGTGTGGGGTGAGAGGGTTATCTAACCCTACTCATTGAGTTTGGCGCTCACCCCTGCCTACTATTTTTTTTCAGGTAATAGAAAGAAAGGAAAGCCCTATGGAGTTGAAATACGTATTATAGAAGACTGTTAATGACAGAAATAAATATGTAAATGTAAAGGTAGAGTTCCGCAATTGTATTCCAGTTGGGTTGTAAGTGCATAATGAAAGTCCAGATTTAATATATGAACTGTATTTTGGATGCATATGTATAATAAGTTAATGGGCCTTAATCCATAATTATGAATAGAATGTGGAACTTAAATGAGTTAGGCTTACTACGGGCTTCGGGGGCCTTAAGCCCACCCAGGTCCTAGTGCCGGTCCGGTCCATGGAAATGGGTCGTGACAGAGATAGAGTACGGATAAGGAATTAACTCTGTATTTGCCAAAATCCATAGAAAATTAAATGTATCCATTGCTGAAATTCTATCCATATATGATATATTCTGTCCTATTTAGGAAAATCTTAGTATTTCAATATTATTTTAGGTTTAACATTGATAAATATGACTATCACATTTGGAAAGAAATATATTTTATTCTTTTATATTAAAAAAAAAGGTAATTATAGAAAAAGATCATGAAAAATAAATAATATCGCATTATTTCAGCATATTATCAATATTTTAAGAAATGTGTAATCTGTAAAATAAATAATGCATCATTAAAATAAATTTTATTTTATTTTTTTGTTGGTAAATTAAAGAGCTAGAAGATAATCTAGAAAAAGGTAGTCTCCCTAACAAAAACTTTTCTCACTTTTGGATAACATTATCTGTATCAATAATTTAATGCTAAAATTAACTAATTGTAACGATTGAATATGATGCTATTTATTTAAAAATTTAAAAATATTATTTATATTAATTCTTATATTATCATATGAAGTTGTGTTATTTATTTGGTTATAATTTTTTTAAATGCATTATATAAATAATTGTACAGGTTATAGCCTTAGAGAAATACATATAATTAACAATTCAGTACCAAAAAGTATTTAGACAAATTGCATTGCTTTTTTAATTTATTTTTATTTTTCCAAAATTGCAACAGAAAGTAAAGTTGGAAAAACTGATTAGTCAATGATTAATATTATTATAATTATAATTTATTCAATAATAAGATACTATAGGGCAAACTAAAATATCAAAGTTAGAATTCATACTTATAATAATATAATTAAATTAAAAAACTGATTAGTCAGTTCTAAAAAATTATTTTACAATGTGAAAAAATTTCGTGGTTGCAAGACAATAAAACTATGTGAAAAAATAATTATATTTTAGTATGTAAATACATTTTGACTTACATAACATCTTAAGAAATGAAAAGAATACATTTTTATTTCAATTTCATCCTCAATTGCAATTAAGGAAGTAGAGTTTCAAGAAAGAAAGGTTAGAAAAGTCAAATTATTATTTTTGGATACCAATAATTTTTTTAGAAAAATAAAGTAATTAAAAGCATTAACGTCATCTTTATTTTTTAAAATTATTTTATTTTTAAAATACTTTACCATATATAGAGAAAAATATAGATGAGGTCCACATATTTAGAAATTGGATTTAAAAAAAAGATTGAGGTAATATATTTTTCTTATTATCCACAATGTGAATTAATATTAATATAATTGACAATATGCATGTAAATGGTAAACATATCGACTCTACAGATCCCGTGAATAAGCATTAATTGAGGAATCAGAAAAATTATTGCAATTTAATAAATATTACTGACTTTCTATGTTTTAAATATTTTTAATATTTTCCCAAAGGATTTCCTTGAACAAAATAAAAAATAAAAAGAAAACTAGTTGGGACAAAACTCTTGCAGTCTTGCACAAACATATCCAAACATCCAATTAAGGATTTTGTTTTTTCCCCCTAGATTTTGGTTTCATCAACTTTTTTCACTTGCCAATGTTTAATTTTCACCTGGAACTCTAAAACTAATTAATAAAAAAAATAAAATCCTTAAATGGAAATTTAATTAAGATTTTATCTTCCAGTCTACAAATATGTAGTTTAGGACTAGAATGATTCTTGAACGCTGCATTTCCATTCCCCATTTAAGAGAAAGGCAAGAACTTTAGATGCATGTTCAGAAGAATTAGCTGGTCCACAGATCATCTGTAAAGGTAGAAACTTTTCTTTATTTTTCTTTTAAAGACATGAAAAGTTTGTGTAGACATTGCCTTCTTTCTCCTCTTTTCTTTCTCTTTTTGAGCCTTCTTTGTTTAAAAATTATTTAAGCTACCAAATGTAACCATTTCTTAGTTCTTCGTGGCATCCCAGTTTTTGGGATGAAGAATAATTGCCTTTTATATTTTTATTATTGCTATTTTTAGATTATAAAATTTATAATATGGCTTGCCTTGATTATATTTTTATGGCTGTTGTCCTTGTCTTGTGATTAGTTTGAGTAATCACTGTCATTGCAAATGCTGCTGTTTGGCAAGCAAATATGTGAAAGAAAAATTCAAAAGAAAGAGATCAATCCTTTTTTTGCTTTCAGCATCTAGTGTTTGATCAATCTGAAGCTCTAGATTAATTAATCATCTTGGTATCTTTATGGAATTGTTTATGGGATTTTGGTGTTAATGGAGTATTAGTCAAGGGAATTTCACTGTCATATAATTTTTGTTTTACCTTTTCCTATTAGGACAAATCTATTGATTTTTTTTTTTTTTTTAATTTTTGGTTCTACATCTTTATGGTTCATTCTTGTGCCAGTTAAAAATGGCTGTCTGCTTCATTCTTGAAAAAAAGAAAAGCTTTTAAATTTTTTGGTTTGATATATATTTTATTCTTTATGTTTTTGAATACATAATTGATGACTCTGTTTCTGAATGTTTCCCTGCAGATTGTTCTTGAATTCACCAGGAGTTCCTCTGCTCAATTTTATTTTCTGCAATTAGCATCTCTGACAGCCGGAAAAAATGGTGGAAGGGGGTATTGCAAAAGCAGACAAGACGGAGTTTACAGAGTGCTGGCGGATGGCCTGGAAAACTCCATATATTATGAGGCTTGCACTATCAGCTGGTATTGGAGGGTTTCTGTTCGGTTATGATACAGGTTAACTGTTTGATAGCCAATCCTCTCGTCTCTTAAATATGTTTATTAATAATAATCTAATTGTTTTGTGTTTTATGAAGCTAACTTTGTTTATTGATTTGGATTTAGGAGTTATTTCCGGTGCTTTGCTATACATCCGTGAGGATTTCGAATCTGTAAACCAGAAAACATGGCTACAGGTTTGCTACCATAACTACATTTTATACTGAATTTTCAGAAAAGAGGAGCAAATATTTTAAATATTTCATTTCTTAATGAGCAGGAGACCATTGTGAGTATGGCTGTTGCCGGAGCTATTGTTGGAGCTGCTTGTGGTGGATTTATTAATGATAAGTTTGGAAGAAAGTTATCTATTTTATGTGCAGATGTTGTATTTTTTGTTGGTGCTATAATCATGGCTATCGCTCCTGCTCCCTGGGTTATAATTGTGGGAAGACTTCTTGTTGGCTTGGGAGTTGGAATGGCATCAATGACATCTCCTCTTTACATTTCAGAGGCCTCACCAGCAAGAATTCGAGGGGCTCTTGTTAGCACAAATGGTTTGCTAATTACTTCGGGCCAATTTTTATCTTACCTGATCAATCTTGCCTTCACCAGGGTAATGAAAATGAAATCTACTTGTTTCTTTGAAATTATGAACTTCTAAATTGTACTAATATATTGCAAAATGGGCAGGCTAATGGCACTTGGCGCTGGATGCTTGGGGTAGCTAGCGTGCCGGCACTTATTCAGTTCGTGCTGATGCTATCACTTCCTGAGTCCCCTAGATGGCTCTATAGACAGGTTCTAAATTAGTCTTTCAACAATATTTTTCCCTTTATATCATTGCATCTCTTTATTTAGGGCAAGGAAAATACAGTATAATGTGCTTTTCGTATAGGAGATTGTTCTGTGTCACTGCTAATATGGTCTTGAATGATAGTTCTAACTATTAGCTTGATAATAATAGTTATATCAGTTCAATCAGTTTTTTCATGCAAGATAATAATTAATTTTCCTCTTTCATCAGAACAAGGAGAAGGAAGCGAGGGCAATCTTGGAGAGAACATATTCTGCTGATGAAGTTGAAATTGAGATGAAGGCCTTGGCTGCATCTGTTCAAGCAGAAAAGGCAGATGAAGCAGCTATAGGGGATAGCCTAATGGCTAAACTAAAAAGTGCATTTTCAAACACCGTAGTCCGCAGGGGACTCTATGCAGGCATTACAGTTCAAGTTGCTCAGCAGTTTGTGGGTATAAACACAGTCATGTACTATTCCCCAACAATAGTCCAGTTTGCCGGATTTGCTTCAAACTCAGTGGCATTGGCACTCTCTCTGATTACTTCTGGCCTCAATGCTTTGGGCACTGTTATCAGTATGGCTTTTATTGACAGATACGGAAGGAGAAGGCTAATGCTCGTTTCTATGGTTGGGGTCATAACTTTCCTTGTGGCCTTGTCTATTGTGTTTATGGAAGCTTCTGCGCATGCTCCTAAGATCAGTTCAATTGACACTGCACATTTTGGTGCAAACTCTACTTGTCCAACATATTTGAAAGCAACTGATGCATCAAAATGGAACTGCATGTCTTGTTTGAAAGTAGATTGTGCTTTCTGTTCAAATAAAGCCAGTGAAGTAAGTATAGTTGTATAATCGCATTGTTTGGTCAAAATAATCTAAAAATTTGAGAACTAGCAACCAATGCACTTTTTGATTTTGACTGACTCAAGTTTTTCTGCTATCAGTACCATCCTGGAGCCTGCGTGGATTCAACCAAGGCCATGAAAAGTGCATGTGGAGCAGAACATCGTGTGTTTTTCGAGAAAGGTTGCCCCAGTAAGTTTGGATTTCTTGCTATTGTACTTCTTGCACTCTATATAATTTCGTATGCACCTGGAATGGGTACTGTACCATGGATAGTCAACTCCGAAATATACCCATTACGGTATAGAGGCATTTGTGGAGGGATAGCTGCAGTGACAAACTGGAGTTCAAATCTTTTAGTGAGCGAAACTTATTTAACTCTAACCGAGCATCTTGGCGCTGGGGGCACATTTTTGCTATTTGCTGGGATTTCTTGCATTGGACTTGCATGCATTTTCTGGTTTGTACCCGAAACAAAAGGCCTACAATTTGAGGAGGTAGAGAAGATCCTAGAGGCTGGCTACAGACCAGATTTATGCGGAGGAAGTGGAACAAGGAGGAAGAACGAAGATTCTGCTTAAAGCTCAAGAAACTTGAAGGATTTCCTATGTAGTATACAAATATAACCTTTTGCTAATAAAGGTAGGACATTTGAATCCTATTGCTCCCAGCAAGTCAATATTGCTTTGGTGTAACTAGAGTCACATTTTATGAGCAATGAGTGAAAGATTCATGAAAGTTCTGGTTGTGTTTTAAGTTCATACCTTGTAAGTTTCTTGATGGCATTTAATAGAAAAGAACTTTCTCTACCCATTATTGCATTTTGATTAATTCCCAGGAAGTGCATACGGTGGAAAGGGTACGACAAAAGTAGTGCCTTCTGTAAAACTATTTACAGAAATAATGCTGAGCCTGCAGTGTTAGGTGGTTGAGATTTTATTAGAAACGTTTTATACTAAGATTTTTGGCACCAAGAAACTACTGCTGTGTTTTCCGTTGCTGTGATATTTTCTACTGTCACTTTTAACTTTTGTTATCTGATATTTTGTAGAAGGCTCCCGTTTTTGCCGTAAGATTCTATAACTATGTACTTCGTATAAAACCAAAAAAGCAAGGGCTCAATACCTGTTTTTTAGGTTCTACAATTCATCCCTGTAGTTTGAACTTTTAATTTGACCAGTTAAACACTTCAACTTATAATATTGGATATTTTATTTGATCCATTGAATACCTCAATTTGTAAAATTAGATTGATTAAATACTTATTGAATAGTTAAAAAATATTATTTCAAAAGTTGTATTAAACAAATATAAAATCAATATTTTGCATATAAAAACTAAAAAAACTTAAAATTGTTATTTTTATTATATGGAAGTGTGAGATTATTATAAGAAGGGAAGTTCAAGGTACCACAACGTTGATTTAAAAGTTAGAGTACCACAATATTTTTCTTTTCTCAAAATTAAAGAGTTAAATTATGCATTCGGCCAAAGATTAACGGAAAAGTTTATTTTATATGGTTCTTCATTCTAATTCTTTAGTTCAAGCTAATATGTCAATTAAAGAAACAAATTCAGTGTCGGAGAAAAAAAAAATGTAAGGAAGAGAGAACCATTTCTTAGATCTTACAAAAGATCATGTTGATACTAATGGCAGGATTTGATGTTCATGTAAAAAGTGTATAAATTATTACTTTAAAAAATTAATAGAGGTGAAGCAAGGGTTATTTTTTTATGGGTTTGTTGAGAATTATACTCAATGGACATATGACGATGAGTCTTATCAATGAAATACTAGCACTCATTTAGATGATTCACTTGATGATGATAATCTTAATATTCCAAATTAAGGTAAACATGAAGATGTGTTAAACATGTATATGAGGACTTAAAAATTCTAATTTTGTAGAGTTGAATTCTAATAACCTTATACTTAACAAGCTGTAATATCGCGCTTCGTGCGCAAGGAAATAAAAATAATTAGAAATATTTTATGATATGTGTAATGATCTTACAATTGATTCAAGTTCGAATCCTCATTCTCCATACCCAATACAAAAAAAAAATAAAAAATAAAATAAAATAAATAAATAAAAGTATGAGTAGTGAACTCTTTTCATAATTTCATTAATCGTAAGTGTAATATTGGTCACCATAAGATGATACATCGAAAAAAGTAGATAGAATCTATTAGATGCTTTTAATTTTCTCCCAAGAAAAATATGCAAAAATAGAAGTTAAAGTGTAAAGAGAATTTCCCTTTTATCTTTTGTATATCATTACCGACATCAATCTACAAGTCAAAATAAATATCAAATTAAACATGTCATTTATAAAACAAACCAACTTCATATAGAAAAAATACGTCATTGTAATGCTACTCTAATAAATAATAAAATCACCATTTGCAGGTAGAGGATAATGCTTTAAGATTAAAGCAAAGATTGAAGAAAGGGTGAAAAATAGATAATTTGAACAAATAAAACCAGCAGCATCCAGATTGCAATTATCTAATATTTCTATTTACTTTCAACAATATTTAAGTGGTAATTTTAATTATATATAGGCTCAGCTCTCTTCAATTTGTAAATTTTTTACATGAACTGAGTCTACATATTAGTCAATCATCTATTGAGATATGAACTCTAAAACTTTGATGAAGGTTCTTCAACTACTAAACCATATAGATTCAGAACACTTACCGAGAACCTATTGTACATGCATATCAAGTTGAAACTATCTCAAAGTATCTTACAACGAAATTTTATATATACATCATTTGTTTCAGATGCAGAAATTGCAAAATATTCAATTTATATCACGGATTGAGTCTCCATGCAGAAATTGTTTTCAATATATATTGCAGACTGAAGTCACCAAAAATAGTCTGAGTCGTTGGAGATAGTGAAGAACGGTTATTGTATTATTCAACACAATTAAAATTCAAATGAAATTAAAAGCTAATAAAACACCATCCAAAATAAAAATTATGCAATAAATGAATTCAATTCAAAATTGCAAAATATAAAATAAAATAAAATTCCCAATCCAAAAGGTAGATAAAAAGAAAAATTAAATTCCGAATCTAAGAGGAGAAGGTAAACAAATCAAAATTTTTGAATAGAAACAAAAAAATATGAGTTTTCTGTAAGTAACCTCATAGGTCTACCAAGTAAATGCATATTCTTAGATTTAGTCTTATTGAACAACACTACTAAAAATTTTTGATTAGAAATAAAACAATTAAGTTTTTTGTGAGTAACCTCATAGGTCTACCAAGTAGGTTTTTATAATTTTGTATATAAAGAAGAGTTGTTTCTAATACTTTTTTTTTTCTAATTTCCTAAAAAAAAAGTCTACGAAAGAATTCAATTAAGTAAAATCATCTTGTCATTCATTATTGAAGGACCTCTCACTTCTGATATCTTCAACTCTTGTCACTAAAAACCTTTCCCGATTGACAGAACGCTATATTCTTAGATTAGTCATATTGAATAACACAAATAAAAAAAATCCAAGGTCATTGGCAGGAATTGTTTATAATCGAATATATTTAGCTTTTAGCACAAGTAGATCAAGATTTTTATTTTCCTTCCATCACATTGTTAGCCAATTTTGCAACTGATGAATATGTTCCGAAGCAGGCAGCAAGCATGCCCACTGTAATGGTGAAAATGCAAGCTGCAATCTGATAGTCAATCATGTACTTGGCTTTACGGATATAAATTAGTATTTGAAAATATAATGAGAATGAGGTAAAGGTAAAGGATTTTCACCTACAATTTGGTCAGCCTTTCACAAAGCATTAGATTTGAGCTCTAATATCACATGCTGGTCCAAAACATTAATAAGAGTTAGGGAAGAGTATATTATCAGAATATGTAAATTTAAATTTGGCAAAACCTAATGCATATGACAAATAATAATTATTTAGATTATATATGATTTTCTTATGCTAAAGGCAATATTTTGACACTCTAAGAATTTGATACAAATATGTCTACATATGCAAAAAAAAAAAAAAAAAATTGTTATTTTGTAAAGAGACCTTGATCTGAAAGCAATTTACAAAATGAGAACAATCCATTTTAAAAAGTAAATTGAATTTTCGTTTCATAATAAGTTTTTATACTTTATTTACTTTGATTTTTATGTTAAAATAGCACGAACACCTTTAATTGTAGTTGTACACTTTAAATGAGAAATTAAAAATATATACTTTGAATATTTTGAGAATGAGTTCATATGATAGTTGTAGGACACTAGAACTTGCTCGTAGAGGCTTGCTAAGATCACATGACTTTAGCTACATGTCTAGGAATGAGAAAGACATCTAGGATTAACCATTTAGCTTAAAGAGAGCCTACCTTGTATAAGCTAACCCATAGAAATCTCTTGTGAGATTAAATAAACTAATCTTTTTTTTATCATCTTACAAATAACCTAAACTTTATTTATTTATTTTTTTCTATTTTGCTACCCTCCTAAGAAGTAAGAAGAGTAAGGAAGTTGTTAAAAGTTGTTTTAGGGAGATTTTCGAAAATAAGTGTCAAATTTTGTGGATACTTATAATATGAGCTTTATAAAGTTTAATAAAAAAAAAAAGAAAAAATGCTAGAAAAAAAAGAAGGAATAAATGGGGAAAACTTATATGAATAAGCTTAGAAGTTAAAAGTTTTTCCTAAGAACTTAAAGACTTTCATATTAGGATTATGCTAAATTTTCCTTTGCAGCAAACCTTCACTTTAACCCCTTTATAATCAAATAAAAGACCTTTAGACCTAGTTGTGTCTAATTAAATTGGTGCAGGTTATATAACAAGCAAGCTTATGGATGTTGTACTTGAATAGTGAGCGATATGTGCATTAAATCATCAACTTTGTAAAGACTTCAGTATAATTGTGAGTTGGTGAGACTAGACTATATAGGTGTGTAAAGTTATTTCAATTTGAATAACTTAGTAAGTTGTGAATTTGAAATTTTGATTTGGAATGCATGGATCTAATAATTTACTTCTTTGACAATGAGTTATATATTAAGATTGCATGTACATTGTACTTTTAGGAAGCCAAATAAAGTATATGTTTTAGTTTTTATTTCTTATTTCATTTTTGTTTTACTTAAGGATAAAAAAGCGTTTAAGTGTAGAGGAATTGTTGTGACCTTATTGCTATAGTATTTTTTTAAAGTTTATTTTAAGTATTTTAGTTCTTAATTTTGTTTATGTTAGTTATTTTTGTTTATTTATTTATATTTTGTGGTTTTGAGTCAAGTATAGTGGAATCTAACTAATGTGTGCTAAAAAGTTATTAAGTGTTGTGTTTCTCAAATAGATGCGAAAACACTTGTTATTGAAGCAATTCTGACCTCAATATGATTTACCAAAGAGAGCAACACGGTTGTGTTGAATTTGAGCACAACTTCCATTGGGTTACATGACCTATGATAGGTCTATACTGAAGGTCGTGTTAAGATCACAACATCAAGTCATTGGGTTAACATATACGTGTTATCAGACGTGTCGTGTTAAGACCAAAGTTTCATTTTTCTTATCTCATCATCAAGTTGAAACATCAGTGTGAAGAACACCCGTGTTCTCTAAAATTTTAAAATATTTTCAATTAAAGAAGATTGTGAAACACGTTTGCTTTTCAAATTTTAAATAGAGTTGTTAGAAAGGAGAGTTATAAGGAGGGAGAACAAGATATCACAAGGGGGTAAACTTAGACTTCATTCTTCATTACAAAGAGAAAAACATCAAGAGGAAATATCACAAAAATGCAAATTAGAGCCAATTGAAAGAAGCGGTCCCTTTTATTCATTTTTTTGCTGAGTTTTGTAAGAACGGTTAGTTTCCTTTGCCTTTGGATCAAGGAAGTTTTGAGGTACTATTTGAGATTTATTTCAATTCATTTACTTTGTTATTTTATGTAAACAATTGGGATCAATAATGTTTTACAATATCATATAAGTTGCTCTATTTAATTCTTTTTCTATAAACTAATTTCTTTATTCTAGGGGTGTATGAATCTTCTTTAGTTGATTTATTGGTTGAATTTATATTGCTTTCTCTTTTAATTAAATCCTTAAATTCATTGTATTAATGATGTTCATGTCCAACTTTGAATATAATATTAGTTGAGGAACTGACCGAAATGAAGAATAATACATGATTTAATAATAGAGATTAGGTTATGAATGTGGCAACTAGATAACCTAATAAAGAAGGTATTGGTTTGATTATATTCTTGATAAATTGATTTGCTAGTTTGCAAGATAACCGCTTCTATTTAATTAATGTTTTGGGATTAAACTAATTATATAATGACAATTCTCATATATTGGTATACGTAAACTAACATAAAAACTAAGAAGTGAAATACAAAACCCTAGAATGTTTTTACTCTTGATTCTCCATAAAAGCAGTTGTTGGATTTTAATCTCTTAATTACTTTTATTATGATATGTTTAAAGTTCTAAATTCACTTTTCTCAAAACAATAAATTGGTTTAGAATGTTTAGGATTGTTTTAAATTTCAATTTATAACCATTTGATTATTTTAAAATTTTCGATTTTTTGCTTCCTTTACCTTGGTTTTTTCTTTTGATATTATAATAGCCTCATATTTTTTGCGAGTATCATCCAATTTAAGTGTGAATTTGTTGTGAATATGTAGTGGTGATCACTAACTTATCAAACAGTTACTACAGAAAAACTTTAAAGATAGTAGCTGCAACTGCCACCACCTCCTTATTAATGTATGGTTTCTTAATCATGGAGCTCTGGGACATCAGGCTCTCACCTTCGCTTTTATAAGGCACAATGGCCAACGATGGTATTGAACCAACTTTAGATGTATTCACAGATGATTAGCTATTAAAAGATGAGTTAAGGTCCTCTAAAACTTTAATAATTACGCATTCTAACTATTTTGTGGCACCACCTTCCTTATAAGAGAAACTATCTATAAATTCTTCTAAATCCCTCCTCATGTCCTTTGTTTTCAACTTTAATAAAATAAATCAGAGTGAACACATCATATAATTATGCTTCTTGGGTGTTGTAGTTAGCTTAGAAATTTTAAGATCTACCCAAATGACTTTCATATTATCAATTTTTTAGAATCACGGGAACTTATGCAAAGAGGACAACATAGACTAGTTTGCAAGAATCCAGTCTCTTCCTAGTAACATATTGTAGCTAGTAATGGACTTAATAATAAAGAAAGTCCACAAATATATCCTGCTACCAATAGCGATCTCCACTAGCAATATTCTTATGACATATCATAGGAAAATTTTAATACCAAAATGATGGTGGCTATAGATCTTCCTTTAGCTTCTCGAGAATTAAGAGATTTTTTAATAACATTATGTTCAACATCAATACATTGTCCATAAGAACTCTCAAAGTCAGCTTTCCATTAATGTGTGCAGTATTATATAATGGTCTGATATGTTCGGTCATGCTTTCTGTAGGCTTGTCAAATACCACTCATTTTGGTTCCCCAAGCTAGGTACATTGAATATTGACTCTACTGCATACCTCTAGCTCTTGACAAGTTTGTTCTTCCCGAGGTATACGTGTCTTGCTTGGCGAAATTTTAGAATTTTCATGACAAGTCATTCATGTGTCTGCATAACCAAAAGGCAAAGGTACTCCTGCAACTGAAAAGTTACACGCTAGAACCTCCTTTTCGCAGAGTTTCTGTAACACCCCTTCCCGGTCCACCCGTAAACCCGAATGCACCGAGTCGAGATGCTACAAACTGGTTGACTGTATGGTCTGACATGCTGAAAACATACTGTATATTGAATATAATAACATGCTGGTACTGTTTCCAAAAATAATGTAATTTACAAAACATGATACAAGTTTACAAAATGAAATGGGCCCAACCGTGTGCCCTGTACATGCCATAAAAAGAAAAACAAAATGAGTTTCTACCCTGAAGACCGAGTCTTCTACAGATGACCTGCAGCAGTTGTACGCGGACTCTCTATGGACCAGTCTCAAAACCTGCGAGTTAAACAGGTAACTCGCTGAGCAAATAATGCTCAGTGGATATCTCAACAATAAAGAAACAATTAAACACATACATATATAGAACGAACCATGGAAACATATATGGCACATATAAGCTCACACATTATGATACTTTCATGATATCTTGATTATCTTTTGTACTGTTTATAATCCTGTATAATTCATGAAATGTTATGTCAAGATATCTGAATGGCTCCATAAGGTTATAGTGAAACCGAAGTGATAAGATAAACTGTATGAAACTGGGTGAAACTGTATGCTATAGGCCCCGAACCGGATTCGCCTATGCCAATATTGTCCGTTTTGGTGCCCCTAACCGGATTCGCACCGCACGGTTTAATCATATCCACTCAACAGCCTGTAGCCGGAGTTCCAAACTGTAGGGGGCGCAGATCTGCTATTCTATGTCGCGACATAGCCTTATCTACATGGTTTCTACCTAACCTCAATGGAGCTTAAGATTAGCATGTCAACAATGTAACACAATAGCACATAAATGGTTCCACAACGTCATAGTTCATCATATTGATTTGATTTCACACCATATAAATGCTTACATGTTGTTTTAATCCATGTTCTTATGTTGTATTTTTGTTGTAAAATGATTGGATGCATGCATGTTGAGCAAAGGAATGTGATTACATAGCAAATGAAAGGCAAAAGAGTGTCACAGCACAAGTCGCGACCGCGTATGTGAAAGTCGCAAGCGCGACTTATGCATCCTAAGAGTCAGTGTGTTTCTGGCTGAAGTCGCGACCGCGCAGCACAAGTCGCGAGCGCGAGATGAAGTCGCGAGCGCGCTTGTGTGATTCGCGAGCGCGAGATGCGCACACTGAGAGTCAGAGAGCTTCTGGCCAAAGTCGCGACCGCGCATGTGATCCTCGCGAGCGCGAGTTGTGCAATTGAGAGTCAGAGAGCTACCTGACTCAAGTCGCGAGCGCGCAATAGGAAATCGCGAGTGCGACTTGCTTTCCAGTATGCGCGAGCGCGCGACGTGATTCTGTGCAGTCTGTGTTCTTTTGGCCATAACTCTCAATAGCTAACTCCAAATTGAATGATTCAAAAGCCCATGTAAAGCTAACACAGAAAGGAACAAATAACTCTTCTATGACAATTCCTAATTCCATCATTATATGAGTTCAAAATCAAGATGAAGTTGCTGGTAACATTTCCAGCAAACTCTGTTTCCGCTTCATATATTCATCCCCTGTTTTCACATCATTTCCAGTACTTCCACCCAACAACAAGCAACATATCATCTCATTGGCAACACACCACACAATTTACATGCAAAGAAAATAGTAGACAGCATGAGATATCAAACCTTGACGTCAAAAGGCTTGACCTCTGTTTTAGCTTCTCTTTTCTGCAACTTTTGAACTTTCTTCTCCTATACACAAGAATTCTCATAACTCATCTCCAATATAACTCAATTAAAGAGTGAATAACATATAACTTCAAGGAATTCTACTTACTTGGAGTGGACTTACTGCGTAACTTGCATGAAAAGTGCAAGGAAATGGAAGGGAAACGTAAGAAGAAAATGAAAAACGTGAAAATAGGAAAGTGAAAATGATAGGAACGGGTAGACTCTAGAAGAAGTGATTTGGCTGTGTAAACTCTCTAATTGGTACCTCAAGTATACAAAGGCTACAACTTACTACCCAAGCTATATGTTTGGAGGCAAACAAGTCCTAAACTTTCCATGCAAATAAGTCCACTTATCATCCATTCTACCCCAACCAGGTTTGGTTCAACCCGACTCAACTCAAGAGGATGTTACAGTTTCCTTGGTAATCTATGTCATCATTTATAGCTTTTTATCTAAACTTATTATTCTAAACTCCATTGCTAAAATTGCCTTTTATTGTTTCTCTAAGTTTTTATTTCCTTTGCAACCAAGTCAAGTGCTGAGAAAAATTCAGATGTTGCACCACCATCCACTTCTTGCTAGGCTTGATAGGTGGTGAAACAACAAATCTTTGTTGCTTCTATTGAAATTTTGGCTCAGATTTGGTAACTCCCACCTTTGCAACAAAACAGTTAATACAGGAACCAACTCTTCTTAGAAACTTCTACTACCAGTATTGTTACAACTCTTTGCTTATCTTCGAGAACTTGGTATGAACCTATAACTTCTTTAACTGATTGATGATACTTCTAAGATCAACATTGATTGAAGCTCTAAACTAGAAAGAATCTTCATCTATCATCATTTTCTCTTTGTTAAGAAATTTAAAGATTCCTTATTAATAAGATCTTCCATAGCATTCTTGAAACTTCAACGGCTATTAATTGTATGCTCATAGGAGTTATGATACTTACAGTATTATTTGCCCTTTATTTCTTCCTTTTTCAATAGTATGACTAGTTGAAGAGTTAACAACTTTTCCTTTAGCAAAAAATCAAAGATCTCCTGAGCCTTAAAAACATCAAAAACGAATTCAGCCTTCGAGCTTGAGTTCTTTTTTTGAGAAACTGTCTTTATTGTTACTCCCAAGTTTGGGCACATATAAGAACCATCTTGAAAAATTTATGATTAGATAAGAACACCTTACACTTGTCCCATAGCTTCTTAAAACTTACTATGAATGAATCAACCGTCTCTTGACAATTCTACCATATAGAACTTCGGCTTAGCTTTAAAGAACTAGGTATAGAAGAGTTGCTACATCTCATACTATAAGTTGACTGAGTTCATTGGAAGTGTTGAATACTAGGTGAAATTTGTACTTATCAAGGAGTTAGGAAATAATTTAAGGTTTTAATTAGCAAAATTCTCTAAATTGGCGAGTTCGCATTGGATGGTGTATTTGACGATGTTCTTCAAGGTCGACTATCCATCTTCTCTAAAGAACAATGTAAAGTCTAAGATTTTATACCTCCTAAAATAAAGTTTCTCTCTGCCAATGATTTCTATATACGGATTAATAAACTCTAAGTGATCAAGGCTAGTCCTATACAACTCTTGTACGCCATCCTATAAAACAGCCATGGTAATATGGGAATTTTGAAGAATAGGGTTGTCCATCACTTGAGGAACTGTAACGATACCAACATAAGTATTTTGGAGAACTATGGTAAAACCAACTCTTCTAGCTCCTTGACTTCGCCTACACCTATTATCAGTTAAGAAGCATGAAGCCTCATAGACACTTGATGAATCATGGGAATAGTGGATTAGAAAATAATAGTTAAGGTCACTATAGGCTTACTAGTGGGGCGGCCTATTTGGAGTGATGTTTTTAATAGATGGTGCACCAACTCCTCTCTTTAATGTGGTGGTCAATATCTCTCTTCAGTAGGAGCACGACCATTATTAATGCCCTTAAGGGACTTTGAGATGACTGTCCCTTGAGTTCTTTGATGCACTTGGATAAAGATTCTATCTCCTCCTTTGCAAGAGACTGCTAGCAAGAAATTGAATCATTGTTGAGTCTACAACATCACCCATCTTCTTTACAATGATATTCTTCATAAAAATATTTATGGTTTGCAGTAACTTTTCCATCATCTGATTATTATTCCTTTATTCTCCTAGAATTGCCTTCATATCAAAAGGATAAAAGTTAATAATAACAACATCATCAGAGGCAGCAAATTTTTTATTTAACAATTTCTTGAGATTATTAGTCGAGGTATATGTTGTATATATGAGATTTTTTTTTATAAGATTATAGATTTCCCCTTCTTCACGAGAAGTATATCCTCTTTCGAGACTTTTAAAGATCAGTTTCTGTTTCAATAATAGAATGAATTTTGTGAGGCATGATGGACTCCTCTTAAAACTAAAGAGAAGATTATTAAGATTGCACAGTGTTATCCCACTGTGTGTGCCACAAAATATTATTGGTGCAATTTTTGGGTCGCAACCTTATGGCTGACTACTAAATTGATTCGAAATTTACAAGCTTGCCAAGTGTATGTAGTATACCAGTGGTAAAAATAAATACGTGCTGATCTGACTTCTTGGTTGAGCCTAGATCCACAATTATATGTTTTACTAGTGGTGCAATTAAATATAATTTGAGCAAAAGATGTGAAAAGAGATATTTGATCGCCTATATTCAAATTAGCTTGCAATTAAAAGATATATGAATAGACAATATGTTGAAAAAACAAATAAGTTTTTGAAAGTAAATTAATTGCTTGATTGATTGACTCTTTGGAAAGTTATTTGGGGTCCTTTCACATGCTCCTCTTGCTTTTTATATAACTTCTTTGGTAGTCGATCGTTAATCATGTTCTCCACTTGTGCACCTACTCTTACACTTCTCCATGTTCTGTACGTGATTAAGTTTGCACATCCCCACCTTTGAGAAAAAAAGAATAAATACATAATTTATTCTATTTGAGCAAATGACCCTTCTCTAGAATGAAAAATTACAATTTGAGACAAATGAAAAAAACAAAATAGATACATTTTCATAAAAGAGTGAGTATTATCTTTCATTTAATATGTCATTTAATTTGTAAAAAGTACAAATTTTTTTCAAAAAGTATAACTTTGATATGTTAACAATTTTTCTTTCAAATAAAAGTAATAGTAGCTAAGATCTTAATAATTACTCTCTCTGCATTCCTAAATAATTGTTACATTTGTTGATTTAACAAATAGTAAATTATTTTTTCTATTTTTACGCTTTATATATGACTAATAGTGATTACTTCAATTCCTCAATACTTTATGTAACTTAAACAAATTAAGGATAGTATAATCAATTCACTTAATAATTTATGTAATTTAGAAAAATTGAATAGTGTTCTTAAGAGAAATTAAATACCCAAATGTGACAAGTACTTCCTCCGATTCATTTATATAGATACAACTAATTTTTCACACGGATTAAGGAATTAGTTAAACTATAATTTTTGGCTAAATCTTTTTAATTTTGCCCCCAACATTATATTAATTGAATGTTTATTTTGAAAGTCAAATATGTCATGCTAAATTATTTCCATAAAACAACAATTAATGACATATACCGTTAAATAAATGATCATTACAGCAAAATCTCATCCACTTCTCCTAATTAATGCCAACTTTTACATCCTAATCAATTTTAAATTTGGTCATTCAATTTTTAGTGCAACTGTTTTGGTAGGAATGAAAGTTTAATTTTCTTTTAAAAAATGTGGACACTTAATAAAAGAAGTATGTGCAAATTTGATTTTGGAGCTTAAATTTTCGATAGCATCAATTGTTTCTTCAAATTCTTTCCAAATACTCACTTATAAATAACGTCAGTTCATATCTAAGAACTTGTACACGAACTACAACAAAAAAAAAAAAAAATCCAAATGTTCCCTTCCTATAATGATATCACATCTTTTTGATATGAACTACAATCTCCTGATTCGCTCATAATTTTAGAAAATGTGCTCACTCCGACTGTTAGTTCCTTGGACTTTATCGATTTAGATACAGAAGAAAACACATAATGATCAAATCATGATAAAGAGCTTGAATTCACACAATGCCCTTTTGGCATAAAAAAAAAAAAAGAATATGATAGAAGAAACAAAAAATTTAATAAAAAAAATGCTTCTTTCTGAAAGCAAGAAAGAGTGTTAATTTTGCGATCTATTAAGAAAGTTGCGCACATATTGTCTATTTTAAAAATTGAAAAGGTCAGTTTACAGAAAGTTGCAAACACATTGTGCCCTGTATAACCCCATGTTCATTTTTTTATATGATTAATTTGTCATAAACTATACTCCCCAAACATAAAAATTGCGTGTAATTTGGCTTGAAACAGAGAGAGAAATATAATACAGCAATACATTGATAACTCAATCATATTTAATACAATATTTAAATTTTGTATGCCGCTTTCTTATTTTTCTAAAAAGTTGATGCTCTAAATAAAGTAAAACATGGGTAATTTAAACTTTACACTTTGGTCATGGTTCAAATTAAATAACTTTGTGCATATAAATGAAATGTCAAAAATGAAAATTTTGTCTATATAAATAAATTGGATGGAATATTTCAGGATATGAGTATTTTTCTTTTTTTATTATTTTACAAAACAATTAACCTATATATTTGGGGTTTGGGGGACAACCTAATCCAATAAGCTTCCAATTAGCTAAATCAAAGATCCTCCTACGGAATTGCCACTAAAAGTGTCACTCTTTTTCTTTTTTTCTTTTTTTTTTTTTTTTAAATAGCTGCTAAAAAATATAAGCAAAAATATACTATATGAAGTATAATACTATATAAGTTGTTTTACCTTTTAATTTTAAAATTTTCGTTTTCCTATGAAGAGAAAAAAAAAAAAAAAAAAGAAATATCCTTAGAGTTTATTAGGTGTTGGATATCCTGAGGAATCCAATTGAATTCAATCCCACACATCTCCAGCCCATTAATAAATGCAGGCTAACGGCTAAAGTCAGAAAGTGAATGCGGCTTTTCTCTCTCTGTATGGTCCCGTGTGTTCTTTCTGGTTCGCTCTCTTCTGTTCTTCGCTTCTCTTCTCAATCCACAATGGAAAAAGTCTTGACCTTTTTTTAATTTAATTTATATCAGAAATCCCATTTCAAAAAAAAGGGAAAATTTCTGTTTATTTTGTTTTCTGCATTATCAAATCATTTTCACTTCCAATTGTTGTATCAGATCCATTTTTAAAGGGTCCATTTTTCATCTCTGAGTTTAGCTTCGGAAATTTGAAAGAAAAGGACCGATGACCATCTCATTCATCAATAAACGGTACTTTTTTCTTTTTCTTTCTCTTTTCAATCTTTAATTATCTCCTTTTGGTCCTGCTATTTGAGTATTGTTCTCGATTTAATTTAAGTTTCTTAATGAATTTAGGGTTCTTCGTTTCTTAAAATCCCTATTTGCCAAATATAATTCTTAGTAATCTATTAGAAAGAATAGAATGTATCATTTTGTTCTGGTTTAAATTGTTAACCACTATTTCTATTAAAAAAAAAAAGATTCTCACTATAGCATTAGAGTTATATCACCAGTGGTTTCCAGGTAATGCATTGTAGTTGCCTTTACACCGAAAATGTTGACCTATATGTGTTAGCTTATATGGTCAAATTGTGCACTGTTAGGCAAAATCTGTAGGACATTTATGCCCTTTTTTTTGTTTTTTATTTTTTTATTTGGACCCACTGCATTTTAATGGCGTGCTGTAGCTTGATCGATTCTTTGAATTCTGAAGTAATGGTAGTCTTACTGTTTTGATAATTTGCTACAGTTGTGTGGAACCATCTATGGTTGTCTTCTGCTTTTCCTGCTAAGCTGCTAATATTTTATGGTTTGGGTTCATTAGGAATATCTTGTCTCATTAGCTTCAAATCCTGCTCTGGAAAAGTAATTTGATCAATTGGTTGGATGGTTTTATTCTGATATTGGAACTTAAATGGTGGAATTTATATGGGCTGAAATTTGTATGATTTACAATTTTTTTCATGGTTAATGGTTTTATCAAGCTTTTGCATTTATGAGTTGCTGTAGTTGATTGATTTTCTGAAAGCTTGCTTATGGACGTGTGATTGTATAGGTAGACAACCTAGGGTACAAAACTAGTAGGAAAACAGGATAAATGACCTTTTGATTTCTAAGTGCTAGCAAAAGGAGCATTCTTATATCTATTGAGAGGGAGATTAGATCCTTTACAGCACTACAGAGAATGAGTAAAAGAAGAATTATATTTGCTTTTCACTGATAATCTTGGACAAGCATGCACCACTTGTCAATCTCCATATGGTACATATATGGGGTATACTAGATGGATAATGGAAAATGATGGAAATTTGGATCTTTTCATTGTTATTTGATGTGATATGTTTTTTTTCTAGTACAGTGTCAATGCCTTTATCTTCCTAGAAGACAACCTTGTGCATTTTAATATATGCAAGAATAATCCAATCCATTGTCTTGTACTCCTAGCGTTTATAGCAGCACCTAGCACACCAGAGCTTATCTGGTACTCAAGGTAAGAAGAAGCCTGTAAACTGAGTCAATTAGAGGATTGAGGCAATAATTATTTTCTCGAAGAGGCTAAAGGAGATTCAGGCATGTAAACACATGAATGTACAATGTTGGCACATAGGAAAAATACTTAAAGAATTAAATGTTATTCTTTACTTCTAAAATTTTAAACTTCTAATCGTAAGTAAACATGATCTTTTGGTGATTGATCCGTTTACTTTCTATAAACAAGGTTATTTGGGCAACTGGTTTTTTGTACATTAAGCATGACAATGTCTGTTAAACCATAGAATGGATAACGTTAAGCATGTAACTTTAGTCTACTTTCTTGGATCCTGATGCTTTCTTGGAATTGCAGGGAGCTTAAACCTGATATGGGAGGGCTTTGTTAGATTGTAAATTAAAAAGCACCTGTTCGATTATGATTGGCAAGAAGCAGAAGTCGGAGTGGAAGTTTCTATTCTTTTGTTGTGCCCTAAATGTTACTTCAAGAAGATAGGTATCTTCTGGATTCTGCTATGTTCTTCTAAAACTTTGATAAATTGCAGCCTCTGTCCTCTAAATACCTTCCCCACTTGTCAAGTTTCCTTTTTATTCTACCTTGTGCTTGGTTGGAGAGACTTTAATAATTCTTAGGTGAATATTAATCTCCCTTAGACAGATCTATAACCACTGGGCTAGTCGTGCTTGACATGCTTTTATAGAGTGACAATTTAGTGACGGTTGAAGATGGAGGTCTGTGCTGAGGAAGAAAAAACAGAGGATTACCTTTTCAAAATTGTTTTGATTGGCGACTCAGCTGTTGGGAAATCAAATTTGCTTGCAAGATTCGCTAGAGATGAATTCTATCCCAACTCTAAGTCAACTATAGGTGTAGAGTTCCAAACCCAAAAGATGGATATTAATGGGAAGGAAGTTAAAGCACAAATCTGGGACACAGCAGGTCAGGAGCGGTTCAGGGCTGTTACATCTGCATATTACAGAGGTGCAGTGGGAGCTCTCCTAGTCTATGACATAAGTAGGCGCCAGACATTTGATAGTGTTGGCAAATGGCTAAATGAGCTTCACAGTAAGACTTGCCACAATTTCTTTTTTGAATTTTTGGATCTTTTTATTTTATTTCCTTTCTTCATTGTATTTCTCAACTTAAGTTAAGTTCCTTGCTTATTTTTTTCATGGGCCACATTAGGATTTCATGTGTAATTTTATGTCTCCTGTGTATGTTAACATTATATCAGATATGAATTCAGGCTTGATTGTTTGAAAGATACCTTTTTTTTCAATATATCAAAACATTTATATTTAGACTAGTTTTATTAAGAATCTTTTTCGAATGGGATTAATCTGAATAGAGTGCCATTAGGATAGTAATTCCTGAATGATGTTGCTAGAGCATGATAATGAGAGCCATAGCAATGTTATGGCAGACTTCGGGTTTGATTTCTCTAGATCAATATTATTCCCTGAATGCCTTCCTGCACCTTGCAGATATGGTTTTGTCATCATCATCGGATTGAAAATATTGCAAAGTTATCTGTTCTTTTAGTGCTTGCTTTGTGTTGATTTGCCACTTCCTTTGTATATGGATTTGTTGTTGTACTTGATGTCAACGGCATTACTTTCTATCTCACATCAAGTGCGATGAACAGAAGTTTGATTTCTGTTATTTTGTGATTGTGCAGCTCACTCTGACATGAATGTTGTAACAATACTTGTCGGAAACAAGTCTGATCTGATGGATGCCAGAGAGGTAACTACAGACGAAGGCAAGGCCTTGGCAGAGGCACAGGGTTTGTTTTTCATGGAAACTTCAGCACTCGATTCCTCCAATGTAACTGCAGCCTTTCAAACAGTAGTTAAAGAGATTTACAATATTTTAAGCCGGAAAGTTATGTCGAACGAGTTCAGTAAACAGGATGCTCCCATGATGGGAAATGGGAAGACCGTGGTTTTGCAAGGAGAAGATTTAGTCCCAGAAGCCAATCCAGAAACTCAAAAAGGAGGGTGTTGTTAATCTAAAAGCCCCAAGAACATAAACACAGATTATGTTTTCTGATCACTTGTTCTGCCAGCATGGATCTGCCTCAAATGTTGCCCGTGTTTCTTCTTCTCCATTAGTTCATTTTCTTGATTTTGTCAAAATGTTTCTTTTAGTGGCATTTGCGTTGTTCTGAGTCTATGGTGGCTGAAGAAGATAAAGTTGAAGGTGTAGCAAATGTAAATGACTGGAAGAAGATTAAAAATTACTACATGATATATGTTGTTCAATTAATCCTTCTGTACCATTTTTTGTGAAAAGGCATATAAATTATTACTAGACCTTATTTGGATAAAACTTATTGGTGTTAAAAGGCATTTTCTTCTTTTGTAGATTTGTAGTACAAGCAAGCATTACTCTCAAAATAGTTTGTGTACATGTCAGCTGTATAACTCCTTTATTTGCGATATATGTTGCAGTCAAGTTAATATCGATAAAAGCTATATACGTTGGAAAAAATTTCAAATACTTTTTGTAGATAAAATTTTTGAAAGCGAATTTTAATATCATTTGATATATAGTTCTAATACTTCGTAATCTTTTCCATATATTCCGTGCTCCAGATACTAGAATAAATACCTGACGAGATAAAAAATCATCTCTATTAAGATGACAGACCCATTCTCTGCACTATTAATAGGATCAATTTAATAAATAGAATAAAATATAAAATGTGCAACAACTAATTAGGGTATGTTACATGAAGTTTTTTGTCTCCATTTGATTATGTTTGTAGTTATATCTTCCAAAATATTCATAGAACATGTATCTTTTGCGACAACTTTCCTAAGTAATTCTAAGTTAACCTCTTTCCTATTTAGGACCTCCACTACCAAAGTTATACATTTACAAACTGAGGCTACCAAAGTATCATATTTATGAGGGCTGTGCAAGTCCAGTTCCAGTATGATTCTTAAGAGAAACCGGAACCAAACCAAATGAAAACCGAAGGAATAATGAACTAGAATCGAACCGAACTAAATTTTCGGTACAATTTCAATACAGTTTTTCGGTTTTGTTCTTTGGTTCTGGTTCTAATTCTCCCGTTGAAAATTATTATATTTTTAAAACACAGTACAATGTTTCTTTACATAAAAATATTCTAATATCAAAATAAAATTACAATATATGCTAATTTAGAAAAAAAAAAAAAGAATCATACCATGCTAGTATAGAAATTAAAAATAATAATCCATAATTTTATTTTTATTCTTTATAAAAAGAAGCTCCCATCGTCTTTCAAATTATAAGCAATTTCCAAAATAGTAAAATGAATATCACGGATATTAATAAATCATAATTAATAATTGAATAATGAAATTTTATTTTTGTTGTCCACAAAAAGAAGCTTCATTATCTTTTAAGTTCTAGAAAATCTCCAACATGACGGTCGGTATCTGTACCCTCATTATCACATGATAAACAATGTTAGTAAATTAGAACCTTTTTAAAGATAAAAATAATCTATGTAAATTGTATATAAAAAATAAATATATAACTTCCAAGAAAAGTATAGATATAGTAAAAATTTTTATTTAATGCGATAAAAAAATTTTATCCAATAATTTTATTTTAATAACCATTTAAAATATTTTGTATTTCAATGGAGAAAAGAAAATAAAATTTTAACAAAGAAGGAAGAGAGGAAAAAGAAAGCAGTGCACTTTCCTAATGGAAACCGTGCACTTATCCATTTATTCTTTATATATAAAAATTCGTAATTTTTTGTATTTTTATTTTTTGATTTTTAGGAACAAATTTATGCATGTACAACTATTAAGTTCAACATTTTAAAAATTTCTGTCATGGCTATAAGTGGGACATTCAATTCTGAACTTAGCTTCAAGATGACCTCCTTCTTATCACTTTTGATTTTTCATGTCTGCCCATTATTTGTAACTTCCCATGGAAACAGGTAGCAATTGACTTGGGCCTTAACTTGGGCTAAAAAGTTTGTCTTGTTTTTGAGCCCATATAGATTTCATCCTGAAGTTAGTCTTGGGTACTTTGACCGAAAATCAGATCTAGACAAAAGAAATGCAAGAGATTGAATTTGAACACCTTCTAATATTTCAAAAATAAGTCTAAATTGGTTCCAATGCTTTATTTCTATTGGCCTATGCAAATTTTGTGGGTCCAAATGGACTCTGGTCAGTTGGTGACCCAAACGGATTTCCATCTACTAATTACGACCATGCTACAAAACAGACTGGGCCATAAATAATGATATTTGATATTACTATTTATGGAGGTTGAGGGAGACTCATATCCACGAAAGTGAATTTAAAACTCTAAACTTTATAGTGAAATATATTTTTCTCGTATCCGTTAATATATCCTTCTTTCAAGAGAGATACGCGTGAGTAGACACGTATTTTAAATATATTGAAATATTTATCTCAAGTAAAATATTATAATTTTTCTTCATAAAGTTACTAAAATTTCTTTATTGCTAAAAACATAATAACAATACTTTATTTCTTAAATGCCACGAAATAATTGTATCTTCACATTAATATAAATGACTTGTTTGTGATATGACATGATGTGAATTAGATAAATACTATGAATTTTTATAGTTAATTAAATCTAATTTGACATATTAGTTATAATATAAACATATATATGTAATGTCATAGAAATATCAAAATATATGCTTAACTTCATTCAATTTCTTCAAATTCAAGAAGAATTATATCTTGCAAATAAAATTTACAAAAATATTTATATCAAGTCATATAATTAGTAAGATACATTAATACCTTTATTGCATTAAGATATAATACTTCAAGACTAAGAAGTTCTTCATAATTTCCTTAAAGTTGAAAATTATTTTTTCTCATCAAGTGACCTCACAATCATTTTAATCCATATAAAATCATTTTAATATGTTAATCCTATATGTGGATTGATGGATAAAAGTAACATTTATAAAATACTTGATCTTCAATTCGAGAGAAAACTTTATATTCTTAGAGTTTTTCATCTTCAACTCTTCCTTTGAAGTATCTATAATTTTTAGAAAAACTCTTCGGGAATTTTAATAATGTCCATGAACCAAATAATGATAAGTTTTATTCAAATCTCTATATAAAATGCATAACATATAATAATATTATTATAATATTCTTTCAATTATTATTCATTAATCAAGAGATTATATTAATCAGATGAAGGTGCTCCCACAGATTTTACAAATCTTTACGATGAATTATATGTTTGTAATTTTAGTGTAGTTGAGTGGTAATTTGGTTACATTATGACCTTCATCAACCAGGGTTCCAGGCACACTATTTACATTTTACATTTTATTTATAATATATTAATTTTTTACATTTTTCAAAATATTTGTTGGAGTTTTCTATATAGATATATTTTCCATATTTCACATTTTTATTTATAATAATATATATTTCTTTATTAGAGTTTTATATTACAAAGTGATGAAATTTTAAGGTGTGATTAATTTTATATTACAAAATTCATAAATCCAAACACTATAAATAAATAAGCTAAACTTTTATTATAAAAACATAATTTAATTTATACATCCAAAATAAAAAAATAGTATTTTATACTTAATTTGAAAATTAACTAATTAATTGATTAAATCATATTAAAATAAAATTTAAATCATATCTTTATCTTAAAAGTACTACGTAATGTATAACTAAATTCAATAAAATAACAATATACATTTATTGATTGAATTTTTCAATATTTATTAGTAATATTTAGAATTTGAGAGAAAAAAAAGAAGAGTTTCGTTGAATTCACTTTGACTTTTAACTATGTGTAAATCACTTATAGGAGGGACAATCACAAATTCTGAAACGAGATTAGTTTTATATTCAAAAAGGATTTAGGGATACTTGTGCCTAAATAAATGAATAAGATGTAAATGAATATATAAAAATGAAAATGAAGACAAATACGAAGTGCGTATTTGATTTTTATGCTTTAAGCAACTTAAATCCTTCAAAGATTTTCATATGGATATCTACATCTCTCGCTGTATGATAGTATATAAAATAAATATAAAAAATATAAAAGCATGTGAATTATAGCTTCGACGATAGAATATAAATCATAAAACAATATAATATTTGCTTAGCAATAAATATCATTAAAGCGATTATATCATATGTATCGAGATTTTTTTAATCCATATAGAAATTTTCTCAGTACACTTCCTTGGTTTTAATTTTTTTGCTTTAAGTATGCTTCAATTTTTCATGAATTTTATTATCCACTTATTCACATAGCGCTCTGTATAATTTGGTTGAATAAATTTATTGAGAATTTGATTTTTATGCTTCAAACAACTTAAATCCTTCTCGGATTTTTATATGGATATTTATATCAAGTGAGTCATGATGTTTTTTGAGTTTGCATAAATGGTCAAATCAAATATCAAATTATAATTGTATCTACCACATGAGAAATTTTATTCTCATAATCAATGTCAGTTCTTTGCTAAAAACTTATGCAACAAGTTGTGTTTTATATCTCATAGCTCCATTATAATTTCATAAATATATATTTGTATTCCTACTAGCTTGATATTTTTTAATGTCCACATTAAAATTTTAAAATTTACTTTTCAAATAAATTAAATGTCAAATGCGTGGCATTTTTTTGGCCAATCAATTCGTGCCTACACTCCCAATAGATAGTGCTCAAGATTCTCGTAATCTTTCATAAAGTTAAACGTTAACATTTCTTTTATATTGGTTTTATATTTATACTGACACGACATAATTTATAGAGAGCTCATAATTTTTATTGATTTCAAGTTCTTGAATTTCTTCAGAAAACTTATTAGTCATGTCTAGAATCTTTTCTAGAATTTATTTTTCTAGACTTTGACTATCTTGAATGTTTGCTCATTTTCTTTGATTTTTATCTTTGGAACCCATCAATTTAGCATGCTTCATGTGTGCCATAAATTTATTAGTATAGGCAATTTGTCTTTCATGAACTTCAATTCTAATAGAAGTATTTGTAGCTAGTATACGAGATTTAATTATCTCATTTTGGATCAAAAAATATATTGGCAACTAATTTGAAATATTTTGAATCATTTCACATTATCTTGCGTGAGAATCAAGATATAATAATGATAATTTTTTTTCAATTAATTTCTTCTAGCTGCTAATTTTCTCCTAATGTCGAATCCACAACAATTAGCAAATTTGGCCATATACAAATCTCTCTTGTAAAAATTGTAGATATTTAACTATAAGTATCCTACATATATTTTCGAACTCCTTGAGGACCCATCTTAGTATAATCAATTAGAATAATATATATATATATATATATATATATATATATATATATATATATATATATATATATATATATATACACCGTACATTCAAAAAAGTTCTTCGATAGGTAATATTTGGTTCATGATTCAAAACTAATTATAAAAGAGAGAACTTATAATAATTTATTCGTCTGATCCGAGTAAGTACTACTACATGTAATAGTATGTCCTTATAGAAACAAGGAGTTGTATTATCATAATAATTGTCTTGTAATTTGTGGCATCCTACTAAATCGAGTCGTTGCATTGAGAGAGTCGAGTTGAGTCGGACAGAACCAGAACCCGGTTCGAGCCATTAGAGTCCAGAGTGGGGTAAAATGGGATTTAAATTAAATCATTAAAAGAATGTAAAGATTTAGACTCAATTGAAATAAAAGTATAAGGATTAGGACCTAATTGAAATAAAGTATAAAGTTTAGGTATTAAATAGTAAAATATTAAAAATTTAGGTACTATTTGGTAATTTTTTAACATACTAGAAGATATATTTAGAGGTTACCTGAAAATTCCATTCACTTTACCTTCTCCATCTTCTCCTTTGTCTTCTTCCTTCACTTTACCTTCTCCATTTCCTAAATCTTCCTCCATTTTCTACCTTAATATTCAACCTTTCAAGCATTAAATTCAACCTATTACTCTATCCAAGTAAGTTGAATTTCTTGAATTTTCATAATTTAGTGAGACTTTGGATGATTAATAAGATTTTATTATGTATAGGAGAGTGTGAGCTCAAAGTGAGAAGAAAAACGAAGCTAAGAAGAAGGTTTAAAGCTTTTTGGTTAAAGGTTTGATATCTCTTTTAGTTTAATAAATTTTCTTGCATGAGAATATGTGTAGTGTGACGATAGTGATAAGATATTTTGCTGAATGTTGAGTAATAGGTCTGAGAATGTTGATAAAGCATCGGATGCATTGAATAAATGAATTGGATATTGATTTCATGCTAAAACAGGTTTGTTGGGAAACTGACCAGTAACTTCAACCTGAATTTGAACCTGTTTACCGATGGAATTAGGAAGTGGTATGGAAGAGTTATTTGTTCCTTTATGTTTTAGCTGTCTATGAGCTTTGGAATCACCTAAATTGGACTTATAAATTGAAAGATGTGTCTAAAATAGTACAAATTGTGCAGGCTGGAAATCAAAAATCTGGGCAGACTAGAAGGTGCTACTTTAGCTCAATATTTGACTACTTTACCAATATATTTCAGAGAGGTCATAGAAGACATATTTGTACCCTAATGTGTTAGCTAACCATAGAATTTATAATCACCTAAATTGGCCTTATAAATTGAGTGATATGACCAAAATGGTACAAACTGTGCAGGCTGGAAACCAACAGATTGGCAGACTGGAAGTTGCTACTTTAATTCAATATTTGACTACTTTATCAACATATTTCAGAGAGGTGATAGAAGACATATTTGTACCCTAATGTGTTAGCTAACCATATAATTTAGAATCACCTAAATTGGCCTTATAAATTGAGAAATATGACTAAAATGGTACAAACTGTGCAGGCCAGAAACCAACAGCTGGGCAGACTGGAAGTTGCTACTTTAATTCAATATATTTCAGAGAGCTGATAATAGAAGACATATTTGTACACTAATATGTTAGCTAACCATAGACTTTAGAATGACCTAAATTGGACTTAAGAAGAAAGAGTTATGCTAGAATTTGTGAAACATGTAAAGGCTGCTGGCAGATTTTAAGGCTACATTAGAAATGATGTTGAAATGCATATGTAGATTCATTCAGCCTAAGATTAGTACTTAAATTAAAATCAAAAATTTTCTTAATTCGAATGTTCTAAATTAAGTTACATAAAGATTAGTAAGAGTTGCGTCGTGGGTGCAACAGTTAGATTAATTTCATGCAAGTTCCTTTACAAGTTATCAATTGTTTGTATTATTACTCATTCGATATTACTTGTAGTTGTCTATGAAATCCTTTTAAGGCATGAAACATGTTAGCAACGTATAGAATGAGACAGCATACAGGTAAACAGTATGATTTATGCATTTTATGAATAATACAGATAATATGCTCCACTGAGGTTAGGTAGAAATCATGTAGACAAGGATATGTCGTGACATAGGATAGCAGATTTGTGTCCGATACAGTTTGGTACTCCGACTACAGGCCGTTGAGTGGATATGATTTATATACGGGTCATAGCAGCATAGCCATACAGTATTCATCCAGTTTCATACAGTTTTTCTCATCACTTTAGTTTCACTGTAACCTTATGGAGCCATACAGTTATGAAATTGTGTTATTTATAAATTATATGATGTTTAATAAAATTAGCATAATTCATAAACCATAATGAACAGTAGGTAAAACCATGAAAATATAATGATATGTGTGCTTACATGCTTATTTATTTAATTCTTATTAAGTTGAGATATCCACTGAGCTTTATTTGATCAGCGAGTTACCTGTTTTAACTCGCAGGTTTTGGGTCTAGACCGTAGAGAGTCATCTTTACAACTGCTGCAGTTCATCTTTTGAAGATCCAGTCTTCAAGGTAACTACTCATTTTGATATTTTGGTTTTGTGGCATGTACAGGTCACAAAGTTGGGCCCATTTCATTCTGGAAAATAGTGTAATGTCTTGTATATATTAAATAAATGTCTGTATATAAATGATGTATAAAGCAACAGCATGATATAATTATATTTAGCATACAGGATGATATCAGCATGACAGGACATAGGTTCAACCAGATTGTAGCGTCTCGGCTCGATTCATTCAGGTTCACAGGTGGACCGGGAAGGGATGTTACACATTAATCGCAATAATTTAATAAATGATTGTACTAAATCATTTTTTAGTATAAATAAAAGCAACAATAGTTTGTGCTATAATTATTCCAATTAACACATATCATAGTCATTAAAAGCCTGATATAAAAAATTCACCGTCATTTTCAAGATAAGTTATCATGATATCATAATTTGAAAATTATGAGTTGAATCAACATTTACGCAAATAATCTTGTAAACTTTAGGTTATAAGTTAATAATAATCATATAACTATCTTTTGCATGCATCCAGACAATATCTAAATACTCTATATGATAGATAAATTGATCAATAATTGCCCTTTATATATTCCAGAAAATGCAAGCAGTTCAATTTGAACTTTACTTGGTGATGGCTCAACAACTTATTTGCTTTAAGAACAAACTAAGCATGAAAAATTCAATAGATTTAAAGAAACTCTAGTTCTTCAATAAATATCTATATAAGGATTCAATTTTCTTTTTTCGCATCATTACTGATTGGGATGGTCCAACTGATCATGTCAAATAATAAAGTACTTCGATTTATAAACTTTTGATTTACAACCATATTAATTTCAATCTTATTTTCATATAAGATCCATTTTATTAAATAACTTTGAAACTTAATAAAATTCTAGAAGATTAGAGAAATAATAAAGTATTATGCATAAATTCATTCTTCTAAGTAATAATACTTACTTTTTGGAGCCTCTAAATATTATTTTACTATCAAAATCAAATTTATTTTTCTATATTTTAGTATGCAATAAGTACATGACCAATATCAATACATGCCCACTATTTGTACCACTTCTAGTAGTAAGATTTATCCTTAATTATTTATGTAGCTAGCATAATTGCTAAAATCATTATTTCAAATGTGATTTTATTAATATTCTCAATGACAAGTTATATCTTTATTATTGTTTATACCCACACTCAATATTATATATTATTGCATTCACTCAGATAATGCATCATATCTAACTTGAGGACTTGATTATCGATCATACCCAGTATTATATTATATTTCATTCACTTAAATGAATAGAGCAAATCCACTTGGGCAGACTTCATAATATTTATTAAGAGCTTATTTTGCTCAATGATAAATGCACATGAAATAAATTCAAAATATATCTTAAAACTTTTTTCTCTCAATATTGCTACTTCTGAAGCATATTCGAGGCATAAATATTATTGATAATTTTAGAACAAGAGCTAATATGCTTCAAATATAATAATAAGAATATAGTTACCAAAGAAATCTATTAGATATCAAAGTATGAACTCATGTGAATTTATATGCCAATACATAACAATAATTATAATAAAATAATAACGTTAATGCTGCAGAATTATAATAACTTATAGTTTTATAATCCTTGATAAATGCATTTATTCATGATGATAATTTAGTCATTGTACCTTCCTTTTAAATCATTCCAAAAAAATACGTAAATATTTAATTATCAAATATTTAATAGAAAAAATTTATTACCTTGTAATATTTTGATTAGATTATTAATTATTACCTTTGGATCCAAATATATATCAACACCTTATATACGATAAATAATTCATGCCATAATATCAATCATTACAAAGCTCAAGCTTTTTAAAATTTAATATAGCAAAAAAAGAATTTAACAAAATAATTATGTTAGATAAAATATATCATAAACTCAAAATATTGAACTCATAAAAAATAATAGCAAAAGAAAAAATAAAAAAGTTAAGCAAGAAGACGTGTCAAAGCAAGTAAATTAACTAAATTTCATTTGTAAAATCACACAATTAAATTTGAACCTTTAGGCAGGTGTGATAGCTAAAAATATATATATACTTACGCCCGTCAAACATGAATCTAGATTTACGCACAATATTCAATTTATTCAAATGTATCTATTACATATAAAACAACGAAACAAGTAAAATAAAAATATAAAAACTCAGCTATATAACATGATTAAAAAGATAATTGTAAGTAGTAACAATAAAGCTAATCATTTATAAATATTATAAGCATAAATATCAACTTATTTCATGTGCTACAATTAATGGTATTTCAACGTTAAAACACTAATAGATTAAAAATAATCAAATCGTGTCAATTAGATATAGTTTTAGTCTTTTTAATCATGTATAGCTCGTAATATTATTTCGGTCCATTAAATCTACCGATGAATAATAAATAATCAAATCATTGTCAGTATAACTATAGTTGGTAACACTTACCTATTGGCTACAGCAACTAGTTGGGTCAGACGTTAGCATGCAAAAACCAGTGGCAGTAGACAGTAGTTGGTGACCCAAAGGGATTTTCATCTACTAATTAGGACCATGCTCCAAAACAAATGGGCCATGCAATAATTATGACATTTTGATATTACTACCTATGGATGTTGAAGGAGACTCATATCCATGAAAGTGACTTCAAAACTCTAAAATTGAACATTTCTTTTCTAGAAAAGAAGTCAAAATGACCACATGTTCAGGAAATTTTAGAGGATTCCATTTTGAATCACAATATTATATTTCACTATATTATATGCTCCTACCACTTCATTCTTGGTGGGACAATATGGAATTGAGTTGCCTAGAACTCTCATAATAATAATAAAAAAAAAAAATCATTACTTGTTATATTTTGAATATTAATAACATTATAAAAGTCACCAGTATTTGATGAGACCGTCAACGTGCTGTTAAAATTTATACTCTGTTGATTATTATTTTTAGCAACAAATACTAAATGATGTTAAATTAGTGTTGTTAAATCTAAATTTTAGTATAGTGATTGTGAATCTTATTTTTCGAACTCTAAAGTTGATTTATTTTTCGATTCTACAAGGTATGAGATTATTATAAAAGGGCTATAAGGTCAAAGGGTGATTATTAGGATGCTATAAATGTCATATCCATTAAATCTTTGTTTAAAAATTCGAAGGTTAAATTTTGTATTCAGATAAATATTATAGATCGACATTTTTAACTTTTTCACAGTAAACCTAACTGAGTTGTATTATTGCAAATAATAATAATACTAATAATAAATATTGTTTTGTAGATGGAAAAGAGAAAAAACGAGAGAAGAAGAAGAAGAGACTGGGCATCTTAGTTTAAAATTTTAACTAAAAACTTCTTGTGGAATGCATTCAAACTTTACTAATTACAATAGAAATTACTTGATTATACTAAATTTTTTGTAAAATAGGCTAAGAGTTGCAAAATTGAAATAAGTAATTTTACATACCAAACAAGCAAATATGATGAGAGTTCAAGTAGACTTAAGCGAAACGCATAAATTCGCCGCTGTATTGTATTATAAATTTATGGCATTGTCGATTTTTATTTTGATTTGTTAAACGCTTAACTTATAAAATTAAACATATTAAACATTTAAAAACTTGGTAAAATTTATTGAACACTTCAACTTTTAAAATTAAACCAATTAAATATTTATTGGATAGTTAAAAAAAAAATTATTGTTGTAAAAGTTATAATAATGATATAAAAGCTAAAAGAACTAAAAAAATTATTATTACTAGTATAGAGAGATATATAATATTACCAAAATTAGAACTTTATTAGGGGCATAATAGGTCTATCGTAAATTTTGAAGCGCTATAAGTTTTTCACACATAAAATATATGAGTGAATTTATATATTTGACAATTAAACTTATTTATACAAGCATAGAGTACTTTGCAGATATATATTGCAAAATAGAGGTGAGCAAAACTACCGAACCGATTTGGTTCGATTTGATTTGGTCAGTTTGCCAACAAGAAAGTGTAGGTGTCGGTTTAAATAGTTTAGACCAAAATTCTCTTTTAGCTCAGCCTAATTTTGCACAAACCAATCAATTTGATTTAAATCCAATTGACTCATTAAAAACAGATCAAACCAACCAATCAATTTGGATGGATTCAGTTCAAATATAAACTTCAATTTGAATTGGATCTCTGTCTAAAATTTCAATTTCCCTTTTCCTACTTAATTCAATTCAGTTTTGAATTGAACCGACCATTTGCTCATTCATATTGTAAAATTAAAATTTTTTACAGATAGTGTTTATTAAGATTATATAGAATCCAAGTTCCTCTTTTATTATTATTATTATTATTATTATTATTATTTTTACTGCAGAACTTAAAGGAGCTATACAATTCTTTCAATATTTAAGGAAAGTATCAGAAAACTAGCCAATAAACATAATCACTACATAATAATTATTTAGTTAATCTTTTAGAGGCCAAATGACCATCACACTAGAAAAGGAAATCAAACAAACATCACTTACAATTTTCTGAAAAGAAAAACCTAACAACAGACTTACCAATAACCAGCAATTTGCTGGATATCACAGCAGTAAAAGAGGGGGGGATAAAAGGAATTGAAACCCAAAATCATGGGAAGAAAATGTTAAAAGAAAAGAAGAAATATTCATTCTTTTTGTGTATCACTGTGTCACCAGAGATGCATGATACAGTAATTCTGCGTATACACCGCAATATGATTTTACATCGTAATCGAATTCAAAGAAAGAAAAACCTATATCATAAAAACCTCAAAGCTCAAACCTTACACGGAATTCAGTGAGACTGCATTTCTACCATAAATTCATCAAAACAGGCAAACTGATTAGCTCTAACCAAGTTCTTATATAAACTGAAACATCTGGACAAGGAAAATGTACGAAATTTGCTTTATCAGATATACTTCACCTACAATAACCTCTTGACATTCACATCATAATTGTCCTAAGCAGCAATTCCTGAAACAAACAATACCAACAGCATGTGAGATTTTAGAAGCTATGATAATAAATTAGAATAACATATGTTGCATGTGGATGGAAGGCTTTGAAACTGCAATATTTGGATTTGATAAATATTTCGTTTATATTTGTGTGTGGATTTGAAGTACCTATAAGAAGGTGAAATTTTAAATCAACCTCAAATAAGTGTTCATCAGATAGATGAATGTAATAAATTGAAGGATCAACTTTCTTTCAAATAATTTAAACTAATATCGTACTTGTTCAAAAATTCCACAATTTGAAATTCTTCCGACCCAAGTAGACAATTAGTTATATGGTTGAAAATCAAACAAACAATATACTGATGTAATTAGTCTACATTGGCAATTGGAAGAAAATAGTGTGAGGAAAAAGATAAACTCCAGTTTGAATCCTGAAAGTGCTAATGATGTGGGGTCTAGTGTGGGCATTCATCAACTCCCTGATTTACTATATTCAAGAAAGATAAAATAGATCTAGTTCATTGCTTCAAAATTTACTAGTAGAGTTAATAGAATGTTCTGAATCCAACTATCCCTAAAAGGGTAAAAAAAATAAGAATATCGACTCTTCAGGATCGGGTGTAAAAAATTTTGAATAAGGCATCTATCAACTGAAATTCCGTGCACATGACAACGAACATGCATGGATAAGCAGTTAAAAAGCAAGGACATTTCAAAGTCAAATGCACAGGCCAATTACCTCTATTTGCTTGTCTACTGGCAACACTATAACCACCGACATAACCAGCAGAGTTTCTACTCACAACATCTGAAGCTGCATTTCCAAGCCCAAAACCAAATGAGCCAGACCCCTCCAGCTCTAGAGCTGAAGATCGCCAGGCAGAATCCCCATACAATGAGCCATTTTCATAAATATCTTCATAAGATCCATCATATGATGCAGCATGAGATGAAACTGGTGCAACATTTGTCCCACTGTTTCTTCCATATCCTACCCCTCCTAAACCAACACCGAAATCTCCATTGTTGTAGCTAAGACTGCCACTATTATAAGTAGAGCCAGCACCACCACCTTGTACAGAATTAGCTGATGAACCCCAAAGTGCTCCAATACTGCCAAAAGAACTCATTCCAGAATTCCCAGTTCCAGGGCCCATAAAATTACTGGAACTTGTGGAGTTTGAAGCATGATTAATATTTCCATTACCCCACAAAGTTCGAGCTGTGGAATTTAAGACAGAACTATTTCCACCATTACCACCATTAAACCCGATAGGATTATCATATCTGCCTGAATTTCCATTATATGAAGGACTAATTCGCCCATAACCAAGGTTAGAACTTAGGTTGGAATTTCCCCCGTAACTAGGACTTAACCCCTGCTCAAAGTTCAGCCCCATCCCAAAACCAGGACCAAATGGAGAAAAGTTACTCCGACCAACAGTAACAGGGCTAAACCTACCATCCATTCTAACACCAAGTCCTCCAGTAGGACTTGGATTGTATCCCTGAGTGTAACTATTCAGAATGCTGCCAACTCTACTGGCACCATAATTATATCCACTTAACGGACTGCGAGTTGGTCCTGGAGATAATTCTTTTGGGACAGCCCGCTTGACCTCTACCATTTTACCATTGAGTTCATGGAAGGTTTTGTGCAACACTTTATCCACTGCTTCCTCTGAATCATAAGTAATAAATCCAAACCCTCTTGGCCTTTGAGTGTTGTGGTCATACATAACAACAACATCTGTAATCGTCCCAAACTGATCAAAATATTTCTTAAAGTCGTTCTCTGTGACCGTAGATGCTAAACCTCCTACAAATATCTTCTTAGTACGAGCTGGACCAGGTGATCCATGTATGCTGCTGCTGTTGCTTCTGTTCAGAATGTTTTGATCCTCCCTAGGAACTGCCTTCTTTGCCTCAACCTGAGAATAAAAAGCTTAATAATGAAAAGTCTACAATATATTTTCATGCTTATAAATATTACAGACTTCTTTAAAAAAAAAAAAGGAAATTTATTCAGAAATAAATAAATGAGAATTTACCAAGGAGGACGAGGAATCCTCCCATATAACTCATTAGATAACTACAAAGCACTAGACACCAAAAAAAAAATGAAGAGGAAAAAAAAGGCAATATTCTCCACAATTATGTTGAGCTCCACTCTAGACACCCTGCTTTCCACCCATCCAAGTGCTTCAGAAGCATAAGTCTACATGGAAGCCAAAAATACCATCCCATCCAATAAATAGTCAAAAGTTCCAAATTCATGTCTTCCAACTACTTTCACGTCTTCTCAGCTTCCTCATGAACATTACAGCAATTTTTTTTTAAAATAAGAATTTCAAAGTTGTACGGTAAGCTGGCTTAAGCTTGTATGATAATTGAGAAAATAGATAAACAGCCTTCATGTTTTTAGTTAATAAATTTATTTTCAACATTGGATATGCTTACATAATCATGAAGAATATAAAAGTATCCTTTAGCAGCTCAAGGAATGATATGCTGTGGACAGCCTACCAAAATTAAGGTATGCAAAGTAGAATGCTAGAAGTTAGCATCTGATAAACGCTTTCCTATCTAGAAATTTCCAAGTCCCAACATTCCCATCCAGAATTTTCAAACAATATTTAGTTGTGGCACTGAGCCTTTTGCAATAGCATCATTCTATTGAATGCGATTAATTACTGCCCTTTTCATTCATACCTAATTGTGCCTTCCAATTGAATTGACTCTCGAGGAAGCCACTCCTAACGTCACTTTAGGTTTTTCCTTCTAAAACAGAATTTGTCAGTTTCGAAAATGGCATTCACATTATTGCTCAAATACTAATTTTTAGTAGGCATTTAGAGTTGCCAACCCATGAACTTTGATCTTGATAATCCTATGATTACCTCCTTGGGTCTCAGGAATTAATACCATGCCATATATTTTTCAACATATCTGAGTTATCCAATAGCGATATCTAGCCAATAAAATACCTCTAGCAAACCCCACAAGAAAATGATTTAATGGGTTGTTAACCAATAAATTATCAATTACCTGTTGCTTTAATCCCATTTTATACCACCACCACATTATTACGATCCAAACATTTACTTGTCTAATACACCTTTTACTATTATTATAGAAACAAAATCAGTGATTAAATGCTGATCCAAATTTAAATTGTTCGAGAATTAAAACATAAAAACTTACATTTCTACCATCTATCAGATGCTTTTCCATCACAACTCTCTCAGCAACAACAGGGTCAGCAAAAACAACGAAACCAAAGCCACGGGCACGACCTGTAGCCCGATCCTTCATTATCACAGCCTCCATAACTTCTCCATAAGCCTGGAAATATTCCCTAAGACGGTCTTCATTTGTATCCCATGAAATCCCACCAATGAACAGTTTCCCAAGCTCCATTTCCATTTCTGCATACAAATCCCATCAACAAAATTCTCAACAAATGAAAAATAAAAGGAAATGAAAGCATCGTAACAAACATCGCAGAAAAAATAAGCTATTCTAGTAGTGTACCAATCAAACACCAGATCTAAATTACAACACAGAATTGGATGCAGAAATAATGATATACAACCCAATAATCACTGGCATAAAATATTTCAAACAATCTAAAATACAATATTATGTTGATAAAAACAATCAAATACAAAATATGAAAATGCGGATTAAACAAAGAGAAATAATACCTTAGACAAAGAAATAAAACAAAGCTTGGATATTTACAGGTATTTACGAAATGGGTGCTTATGGATTCAATCCAACAGCATATATAAGACCTTCAGACTTTAACCGATCAAATATGGATCAACCAGCGATAAAGAATTCCTAAAAACCAATTAGAAAAAACAATCAAATTTGAAAACGAATAAGCAAAGGATCCAAAGCCCAGAAGCTATAAAACAGCCATCAAAAAGAAAAACATGTTTTTGATAGAAAATTTACCAAAGAAAGATAAATAAGATAGAAAAGTGAGAGAATCTAAGATCTGAGAGGAGGCATAACAAGAAAAGAGGGCGAGAGAGGCCCTCTGTTATTGCTCTCTCCCTCTCTCTCTGTATGTCTGCGTTCTTGTAATCACTGTTAATGATTCAATTAGATTAGACACATATATACGACCAAATGATATAGAAGATTTTATCAACCAGAAGAGGGAGAGAGATGCAAGAGAGAAAATGGGATTGCAACAAAAATGAGTATATATATGTAAAAAAAATTTATATATAGCGATAGAGAGAGAGAGTGAGAAAGGTTTGGCTATCCTCTCGTGTGTAAGAATAAGAAAGTTACAATGGGAGACGATAGAAGATGGTGACTTTCCAAATTTTGAGTTTTTTCGTTTTTAATAATTTTAAATTTAAACCATTATTTATTTTATTTTATTTTATTTTAATAGTATTTTACTAATTATGTATTTTTATAATCTATTTTATTTTCCCAACCGTACATTACCCTAATTCTTTCCCCAATGAGTCCCTGTCCTCCTCCTATTTTTTATATTTCCGTTAATTTTATAGTTCAAAAATTAAAAAAAGAGTTATATATGTTGTAAGAGTTTTTTTTTTTTTTTGGAAAAATTGTAAGAGTAATGTAAAATTAATAAATTTGTGAATTTTATTCAATAAATTATTGCCATTTAAATTATAAAAAATAGTTTTATTGTTTACCGTCTTATAAGAATAGACGTGAAGTGGAAAAAATTTCTGCCATATATATTATTTTATTTATTTACACTTTTCATTTTTAAAAATAAAATTAACACTTTTCTCATTTTAATATGATTCTTCAAATTGAAAAATTGCATTTACAACTCAATCAAGTTATTTAGATTTACACAACTAAACATAGTTTAGTAATAAGTGTATATACGATCTTACAATAAATTTAGATTTAATTCCTCTCTTTAATACTCAAAAATAAATTATTCAAATTAAATGTGATTCTATCCAATATTCATAAATGCACTTGACATATAATTCGAAAGATCACTTATCAATTGCCCAATTTCATTTAATATATTTTATTTTAATAATACATTTACAAGTTTTCAAAAAAGAAGGTAGGAAATTAGATTTTTTTTTTTTGGTGTAAAGGAAATTAGAATTTAAACCCTTGCCCTTCTATTTTAAGAGACCCAAGCATTTAAAGATTATTTGCTAAATAAAAAACAATATTTGATAATTTGCCCTTTTTTTTCCCTCTCTTCAATTGGGGAAATAAAATACAAATTGATATTTTGTAAATTTTAAATATTCCCAAAATTTTTTTAATAAAAAGTATCCATATTATATCCTTATATGTACTCTGCTTAGGAGAGGCATAAATGTATTTAGAAGAACAAGAATTTGAACGTTAGGATAGTATTAATTAGGGTAAAAGCGTAAATGGTCAAGAAAATTGCAAGAAAGATAGCCAAAACAAATCTTGGATTTTGATAAAAAAAATTATTTATTAATCGATACAAAATAATTTATTTTTCATAACAATTGTAGCTTATTATATATCATTATCATTCAAATTCAATTGTCAATTATAGTTTGCGTAGCATTAAAATTAACCGTGTGGACAGTATATATTACACTATAAATTTTCAATCAATGTTAAAATTTCATATTATCAAATACTAATCAATTTGAACAATCACGTTAGGTGAATTTGGACGATAACTATATAAAAGTCGGAATTATTATAAAAAATAAAATACAATTTATCAATTTAGAACATTAAAGAATTAATCAAAATTAAAAAAAAAAAGTATCAAATTTTTTTTTTTTTTTTTTTTTTTGTCATTTGACATGTATAAAAAAATTCAAAATAGCACGTGTATGATATTTGTTTGGTGCTGTTAAATTGTCCAACCACTTGGTTTACAATTACAATTAGTAAAATAAGTTAGCCGAATTAAGAAATAAAGGTAGGTAAAAGGTGTATTTATTTTTTTATTTTCTTATTATTATTTTTTTTAATTTTAGAGAGGAGACAAATTTTTAGAAGCTTGGTTTTGAAGATCTCTAAATGTATTAATAAAAGGGGGGACAAAAAAGGCTAAAGGCAAGCAATTACTTTGACTTGGAGAAAGGAATGTGTCTTTTGCTTCTTTTGATCTTTAAAATTTTGTTCTTTGGTTAAATTATAAATGCATGAAATATTTACCATGTATAAATGATTTGATAATTGAAAGTTAAATGCAATTATTATAATTCTTTTGTGATAAATATGTATTATTTTAATTATGTATATTTCTTTCTTTTATTTCAAGTAATTGCATATATTTAATAAATTTCAAAAAATTTATTTTTTATTATAAAATATAATTCCAAGTATCATTTTAATTTTAGCATTTAATTATTGTTTATGAGTTGTATGATATATATCATTATTAGCATGGGGTTGTCCACGCGTCACTTTGAATACAATAATTGAATCAAATTTAAAGTGACGATATGAAAATATTAAAATTAAACCAAATTAAATTATCAAAATTTCAAATCAAACTAAACCTTTAATGGCAGTTTGATTTGATTTGATTCAATTTGATGGTTCAGGCAATTCGAAAATGAAGAGATTAAAATTTTCTATTTATTTAGTTAACAAGAAAAGAAGGATTAAAATTATACTAAGTATAACAAGTAATTGATACAAAGTATGACATAAAATACACATGATTTTAAATAGTTGTTAACATATTTTAAATTAATTTTTTTTATATGTTTATTCTGAGTATGGTATAAAAAAATATTATATATTTAATATGATGTTAATTAGGTACTTATAAATATGGAATTTAAATATTGATTTATTTTTATATTTATTAAAAAAATTATAAAAAACTATAATTTTACTTACATATAATTTCTGCATAATATATATTAATTTATTTTCTATCAACTTTTAACATTTAAACTTTGCATAGAATAATTATATAATATATCCAATTAATATAAAATTATTGTTTAATTACCATTCAATATAAATTAATTTCATAATTTACTATCCAATATTAATTAATCACTGCAAAGAAAAGTTTCATTAAAAAAAATTGAATTGAAATTATTTATCATTTAAAATTTAAATATATATATATATATATATATATATATATATATATATATATATATATATATATATATATATATATAATGGTTTGGTTCAATTTAGCAATTTTCACTTTAAAAGCATAAATTGAACCAAAAGTTTGATTTTTAAATTTTACAAAACCAAATCAAACCATCAATTATTTAAAACCACAATTTTAAATCGGTGTGAGCAGTTTGATGAATATCCTATACATATCATATAATACCACAGGGGCTAAATGAAGCATTTCACCAATAAATTATTAGATGAAGATAAAAATACTAGAAGTAAGAGTTTTGTCATTCATTGGAATTTGATATGTGAAATGGGATTTTTTTTTTTTTTTTTGGTTACAAAAAGGAAGAGGAACAAATCCTCTAGAAACACAATTTGGAATACGTTACTCTACAGACAACATGAGTTCCCAATGTTAGATTTGAAGCATAAGTTGCCAACCAATCTGCACAAGTGTTATCTTCCCTGAACATATTAGAAATAGCTCTAACCTAGGCTTCAAAAAACTGTTGTTGGATAGAAGTAATAAGTGATTTGAGGCCACCGGTCACTCTAACCTACATGTCCTTTAATCATCTTAACAATCATAATAGGTTTTAATGAGATTATTATGTATTACACAACAAAGATAATCCTCCTTTTAACTTATAAAATTAAATGACTCTTGTGATCTTAAATTGCAATTTTACCTGAACTAGTGAGTGTCTGATTCGAACCGATTTTAGCAAATTATAGTGAATAAACGGATTTGGATAGATTCAAGTAGTAATTTTACTATTCGTATCGAGTTCGACTCAAATTCAGGTTCAAGGACTCGAATACCTGCTAACTGTTACCCGTTTAATTAATAGTATAAAAATATTTAAATTAATTATTTTTTAAAAAAGAAAATTATATAATATGTATTTTTAATTATAATTGATGCTGTAATTATATTTAATATTTACATTGTATTTTTTATAAAGTTACAATAATAATTTTATAATTTTTACTTACTTTTTATTTTTGAAAAATAAAAATAAAAATATTTTTGTTGCTAAACGAGTATTTAAACGGTTCGGGTATTTAAGGAGATAATTATAATCGGATTCGGGTACTAAAAGTAAATTTCTAAATGGGTTCGGATACCTAAATTATTATTGGATACGAATAGTGCATTTTAATCATCCCTTCTTGTGATACTCAAATCCAAAATTTTTTCTATCTCCACATAAATAAGAAGACAATTAAAGGATACAAATTCATATTTTAATTTTTAATTGAGAAGATAATTACTATAATAAAATATAATTTACAGTTTTTATCATTGTCTTTTGTAGGGTTAACCGACTAAAATTCCCCATTTTTTGCGATTTGTTGCAATATTATCCTAAACTCACTTTCGTCCTTCAGTCATCTGACTCAGTATCTTAAATATATAATCACCCTAATTATAAAATTAGTTAGAATTTTACAATATAATAGTAATAAAGTGGATCCCACCTAATCAGCTTGGTTTAAGTTAACCCAAGTCCCTAAAATCATCAAGGCGCACTGTTTTATCTTTTCATTTTCCTTCTTCTCCATCACTCTTTTCTCTATTATCCTCTATCCACAATTTTTCTGCATTTTCAATTTCTTAACTTTCATCTCGTTTTTCCGGAATCCACACACACAATCAAAGCTACACTCAAGAAAGCAAACCAATCCACAAAGCTCTTTTATTATTATTATTATTATTATTATTATTATTATTATTTCATTTTATTTATCCATTTTTTTTTTGTTCCTTTTTAGCTTTCTGTGGACTGACTTGAAGAACATAAAAATATGAGGTGCAAAACAAAGCAATAACTAGCACTAAAGCAGTAGCAACTACAACAAAACATAGTACAAAAAAAACAAAAAGAAGAGTCAGCTATTTCTTCAGTCCAATTAGTCCCTTTGAAAACCAATCACATAGGTCTACTTCTACGACCACAACCGTTGCCTCCGCCACTGGATCTACAGCTGCCACGGCCCTATTTGTGGATTCCATATCCAACTAAATTAGTATGAACTCGTCGTTGTTTCACTCGAATTTTGCTATAACCGAACGCGCAACCAAAAGACCGGCATACAAAGATAGATGGCCATGGATGGAAAATCCGTATGTCAACGTTATGTGCAACGAGAATTTTTCAATTGATCAATTAACGATGGAGAAGGAGAAGGAGAAGGAATTGGGAAATTAGAAATTTTTTCTGTGTTAGGTTTATGAAACGATGCGTTTTGCTTGATTTTAAGGAATTGAGTTAAGTTAACCGAAGTTAGTTTGGACCCACTTTATTACTATCATATTGTAAAACTCTAGCTAATTTTGCATTTAGGCTGAATATATTTAAATTAATGAGGTAGAATCCAAGGTACTAAAGTCAATTTAGAATGTTATTCCTACAAGTTATAAAGGTTGTGGTGTTTTGTTGATCGGCCCGTGGTTTATATATACATATAACTTTTGTCCCATCTTATAAAAAAAATTCACGTCCTGCCATAACTTATAGTTGATAATGTCTGATCCTAATAATAGTAATGATTTTAAATAACATTTCTCTCATACCATATAAAAAATTTGCATAAAAGGGTGTTAGAATAAGGTCTCTCACGACAGAAATTGAATTAGCACAGAATGTTTGCTTGATGAAGAGGCAAAATATGGAATAGGGTAATAGAATAAGTTGATAGGTAAAACTGAGAAATCACATCCCACTAGTGGATACTTACCATAAAATATATGTTTTAATAGATAAGATTGTTTTTTTTTTTTTTTTTAAAAAAATATTAATAAGAAAAAAAAAAAGAAAGAAAATCAACTTTGTTTATAAACTTTTTTTTATTATTATAAAAATAAAATAAAGTTGGAGAAGTGTGAAAGACAGAAGGGATGGCTTGTCCTCCCACTCATCCACACAGCCCAACAGATAGACTCATCAATTAATTATTAATTAATTATTATTATTTTGGTGTATGGTGCACATGCATGACGTTCTAACTTATAAGTCCATCAAACTTTATAACCTCTAATAATTCTTTTGCTAATTATTATTGTTTTCTTTTTTTAATTAAAGATTCTTAAATTATATTAAATACGACTTGTTGAAATTCTATTTTTTAATACTTTTTTTCTACGTCTTTTTCCATGAGCCAACATATTATTGCTAATCAATTTTTTATCAATGCAAATATTATTACACAACCGCAAAATGTAGTTGTAAGTTTGAAGAAAGATTGTTGAGGTTTTTATTTCACTTTTATACATATCTCTTTAAAATTTGTTAAATTTAAAATTATTGAATTTGAAGTTTCAATTTCGGATATGATACTTATAAAGAGAGCGGAACAGTTGCCGCTACCATCACTTTCTTCCCAAAATCATTTTTGAGTACTCTCCTTATTGTTTGGTTGTTGAGAAAATTCGAGATAAAATAAGAAATTTTTTCTGATTTTTGTTTAAGAAAATTCAATGAGCTGTATCATCTGAGAGTTTTTTAGATCGATTATTTAACTTTTTGCGCATAATTTTCAGATATCTCTTTTTGTATTAATGTTCAAAATTAAAAATTATTTGTTTTTTAATTTTTAATATTTGTTTGATTTTGAAACCTATACTTTCCGGTTGTTTTCTCTATTTGTATAAGATGTTTATTAATTTTTTGTATTTGTTTGATTTAGAAAGTTACAAATTTATAGTTATATATTATTTCTGATTTTCATTTGTAATAAATATATTAGTTGAAATGGATTTTTTTTTCCCCTTTTTTTCTTAAAAGGCAGAAAATAAGAACAAGAAATTGAGTTTGAAATTGTCCTATATTCAAAGATTGGGCAAAAGTTTCTAATTCCATCTTCGGTCCTTTTTTTCCCTATTTGCTTTTGGCTGTTAGTTTTTCAATTTGGGGCAAGTGAGGAGGTAGAAAAATTAGAAGGGGAAACTTATAATTTCAGGTCCCAAGTCAAGTGTGGTATACATGAGAGTCTTACATGGCTGACTTAGTCCGAGCCTAATCAGAATATATAGGTGAGAGGCCCCGATCTGAGTAACTCGTCCAATTCGCTAAAGGGATCAAAATGCTTATTTGGATTGGACTCACAGAAAAAACCTTTTTTAGTCTGATTTATGCTTTGAAAATGAGTTGGAACTTAAAAGTTTTAATTCGAGGAAAAAAAAAAGCTTAAAAAAAAAAAAATTCTAAATTGAATATTATTGCAATGGTAAAATGAATTAGTTACCGAAACCAAGATAGATTTGGGACTAGGTTTTCAGTTTTCACAGTTTCCATTTTGGCCTAAATAAATAAATAAAGATCAATTTATGAAATTTGGTTTTAATAAGCAACTATAATATGCATGGCAAGTTTATGCAGGACAATTACAAATATCCATTCACATTCTCAATAAAGAGAAAATAATAACTAAACTAAATCAAATTCAAAATAATCAAGAGGTATAAATTCTAGCCACTTTTTGAAATTATATGGTCGCAACTCCTTTTTAGGGAGATGTTTGAAATTTTAGGATGATCAAACATCTCCTAAAATAATGTCAGTTCTAGTTATTTGGTCGCAACTGGGCTCAATGTTGAATTTGCTTGCACATCTCTTTGATGTGAATCAGAACTATGCAATCAAATCATGAAGGTTGATTTTGGTCTTATTTTATCATGTTTTGGAGTTGTGCTTACCAAGTGATGATTAAAAAGAAGAAGAGATTTGAAATTATGGTATTTGGAGGTCTATATATTTGGTCTTGCATTAGTAGAGGTTTCGTCTTGTTCTGTTAATTAACTCGGAAGGTAGTGCAGCTAGAGTTTTGCCAGGTCGGAGGTTCAACATAGAGAATTTAGATTCAAGGAGAACGTTAAATCCTTCGACTAGGAATAGAATCCAAAGACATCTAAATCCAAAAGAACCAAAAACTAAAGACGCTCTAAACTAAAAACAAGAAAATAGAAAACATCGAGAAAGTAAGTTCGAGGGCACTTTAAACTTGCTTACTTAGAATGCACGAAGAATGAAATGAAGAAGAGAGCAAAAGTGTCTCAGAGGATCAACCAACTAAGGATTCTCAAGTATCATTTGAGATGATAGAGGGCTGTCAATTTATAAGAAAATGTTAAAGCATGAAAGTGTCAATTTTTATTTCATCAAATTTTGTAGTGTAGGGTAGTGGAATAGGGGACACAAGAATAAATCAAATCATATATTGAAATGAGAGAACTAATTATCAGAGATGCCTTTTGATTGAAGAGTTGGAAGATCTTCAAAGTTCAGTGTGCTCGCTTAAGAGAAATTCTAGGATGGATGACGTTATGGGAAGTTTCTCATATGTGGGACAAGACCGTGCGGATATTGTCAATTGGTTTGGCCCATCTTTTGCTTCCATTTTTTCCTTTGGCAATAGGTATGCTCAATTAACTTAATGGATCATTTGAATCTCAAAATTTGAGAGAGAGAGAGAGAGAGGGAAAGAGTAGAAATTTGAAGCAAGCAGTTATTTTTTGGTTGCTAAGATGTTAATTAAATTTTTTTTGAACACATGATAAATTCATTCCACATAAAGTAGGAGTACATAAATAAACCTGTCAAATGAAGTTTAAAATACAAGATCCAGAAAAAGATGAAACCATTAAAAAAATCTCAAACCCATACAAGAATAACAATGAAAGGAGAAAGCCTATAGACACCATCCTATCTACTACCACCATCATTGTTGGATTTAAAGGTTGGATCTTGAGAGAAACTCTTGAACTTCATTTTGAGCTGGCCAGTAGTGAACTAAATATTGTCTAAGCAATCGATGACAGAGGGAGTGAGAAGAAACGTCTCCAAATCACCAGTCTTCCATCCTGTTATAACACCTTCATCGCCTTGTGGAATGACATACATGAACTCTATATAAAGATATATGAACAAGAACTCCTCTAGTGGATACCCCATGCATAGATCTGCATGAAATAAAAGTAGAATCATATATCTACCTTGGAAAAAAAGGGATAAACCTTAGATAGAGCTCTAAAGGGGTAGAGGAAAAATATTAAAAATAAGGAAAATAAGAAAAAAAAGGAAAAGAAAATGTAAATAAAAGCAGAGAGATGGCTAATGCCGGTGAAGAATCATCGGCAGCGGCCTATTCAGATCACTGAAGGTGGATAGGATTGTAAATAGGATTGAGAGAAAAGAATAAGAGTGCTCGGATGTTAATTAATTAGTATTATACATGTGTTTTTTACTTCATTATTTGTTATAAATAAATAAATATATAAAAGTATATTACTTGATTCTTAGGTAGCTTTTGGATTTTTCAGGCAAGAACGGTTCTTCTGCTTTGTATTTACACACCAAACTATAAAAAATAATAGAACATTTACAGAGATATTTTTTAAAGAAAAAAAGGAATCAAATATAACGAATAGATTAACTTCCTTTTCTTGACTTACTGATTTTGAGATGCTTGTTGAAAAAACCAAGTGCCAGAATGAGGTCTCCATGGAGATGGAGGATCAATAACTCTAAAGTTTGAGCTTTAAAGAAGACAACTAAAAATAAAGAAGAAATAAAAAAAAAAAAAAAATCTTTTTTAACTTTATTTTTCATACTTCAACACTTTTTTTACATGCCATCACGTTTTAAATTAGCGCATTTTAAAAAGGTAAATAATAGTAGCAAATTTACAATTCATTTTGAAAAGAAAAATTACTATTACATCCCCATATTTTACTAAAAATGACTAGTTCGTCCTTATTTTTTTTAACATACACTAAAATATCATTACGTATCAATTCTGTTACACTTTATAATCTTTTCGTTCATTTTTTTAGCAAAGAAACCATGAGTCAATGCATAAAAAGGTGGTCCTACGAGAGATGATAAATTTTAAATACAAAATGCCTCCACTGTTGACCTGTATAAAGGTCAAGTGATTGACCTAATTAAATAACACAATCTCTCTTGTTGGTTTCCTCTCTTCTTTGTAGAAGCTAGGGTTTGCGAGATTGGAAGTGAGCCATGAGTTCATCAAGTGCTGCAGAAAGCGAACGGGAAGGAAGGTTTGTTAACACTCTATGCAAATATGGGAAGATGGCAGAGATTAGAATACCAGAAACAAGTAAAATAGAAACAAGCTCAACTACTATTGTCAAAATATTGAATGTGGCATTTTTCTTTATTGGTGCAAGTTCACGGACCAATTTGAAGGAAGCAACTTTAGGGATTCTAGAGAATTTTCCAGTCGATCTAGGAATTTAAGCCATTATGAAGCCCGAATTCTAAGTCTTGTGCAAGACATGCTAGACATGAAAGATGTTATGTACCATGTGAAGGACAGAAATTGGAAGCTATTTATGAGGCTTATAGGATTGGATATAGTTATTGGGAATTTGAAGTTGTTGACTGCTCTTCGCATGCTTGCCCTGGTTTTGATTTTCATCTTGGTTGTGTCACTACTATTGAAGAAGGTGTAGATGGGTTTAAGTGGGGTTTGGAGCATGTGTAGTAGTTGTGGAGTTATAGTGTTGTACATGGTCGTTGTGGGTAGTTAATGCGAGTAGGTTTGGTATGAATGGAGTTGCCAAATGGTCAGTGTTAGTAGTTGTTTTTGTAACATCCCTTTCCGGTTTACCCGTAAACCCGAATGAACCGAACCGAGATGCTACAAGCTGGTTGAACCTATGTCTTTTCAGGCTGATATCCTTATGTATGCTGAATAATATATCATGCTGTTGCTTTTTACATTAGTAAAATATAGATATGTACTTAATATGTACAAGACATTATACTAGTTTCCAAAATGAAATGGGCCCAACTATGTGCCCTGTACATGCCATGATAAGTATAGACAGAACCAAAATATCAAAATGAATAGCTACCCTAAAGACTGGGTCTTCCAACGATGAACTGCAGCAGTTGTACAATGACTCTCTACGGTCCAGACCTAGAACCTGCGAGTTAAAACAAGTAACTCGCTGAGCAAATAAAGCTCAGCGGATATCTCAACTTAATAAGAAATAAATAAATAAACATGTAATCACACATATCAATATACTTTCATGATCTTACCTGCTGTTCATTATGCTGTATGAATTATGCAATTTTTTTATTAAACATCATATAATTTAGAAATAACACAATTTCATAACTGTATGGCTCCATAAGGTTACAGTGAAACCTAAGTGATAAGAAGAACTGGATGAATACTGTATGGCTGGGCTGCTATGACCCCTATATAAATCATATCCACTCAACGGCCTGTAGCAGGAGTACCAAACTGTATGGGGCGCAGATCTACTATCCTATGTCGCGACATAGTCTTATCTACGTGGTTTCCACCTAACCTCAGTGGAGCATATTTTTTGTATTTCAATAATACAATAAACATATTAAATTATTTATAAAAGTCATAAACCAGACTGTTTACCTGTATGTTATCTCATTCTATATGTTTCTAACCTGTTTCATGCTTTTTTTTCGTAGAGAAATACAAGTAACATCTAATGAGTAATAATGCAAACAATTGAGAACTTGCATGTAAGGTAGAAACAATTGATAAATTGCTAGGGCAGCCTGTACATGTGTCACAAATTCTAGCATAACTCTTTCTTCTTAAGTCCAATTCAGGTATTTCTAAATTCTATGGTTAGCTAACACATTAGGGTAAAAATATGTCTTCTATCACTTTTCTGAAATATGTGGGTAAAGGAGTCAAATAGTGAGCTAAAGCAGCAACTTCCAGTCTGCCCAGCTGTTGGTTTTCATTTTGCACAATTTATACTATTTTGAGCATATCTTTCAATTGATAAGTCCAATTGAGCTGATTCCAAAGCTCATAGACAGCTAAAATATAAAGGAACAAATAACTCTTCTATACCATGTCCTAATTCCATCGGTACACAGGTTCAAATTCAGGTTGAAATTACTGGTCAGTTTTCCAACAGACCTGTTTCAGCATGATTTCAATATCCAATGCATTTATTCAATGCATCCCATGCTTAATCAACATTCTCAAACCTATTACTCAACATTCAGCAACATATCTTATCACTATCATCACACTACACATATTCTCATACAAGAAAATTTGTTAAACTAAAAGAGATATCAAACCTTCCACCAAAAGAGCTTTAACTCTTCTTCTTAGCTTCCTTTTGCTTCTACCTTTGAGTTCACCTCTCCTATACATAAGAACTCTTATGAATAATCTAAAATATCACTAAATTATGAAATTCAAGAAATTCTACTTATTTGGATAGAATGGAGGTTGAATTTAATGCTTGACTACCATTACAATTGATGAAGATAAAGATGAAGAAGCTGGAGAAAAGAAGATGAGTCAAGGAGATGAAGGAGATGAAGATAAAGATGAAGAAGGGAAAGCGAAATGGAAGTCTCGGGTAGGCTCCAAAATATCATTGATTGTATGTGTAAAATTACGAAATGGTACCTCAATTGTCACTAGGTTACAACTTAATACCTAAGCTTTATAGTTTAGTGCAAGTAAGTCCTAATCCTTATACTTTGATCTTTTTGTTTTATTCAAGTAAGTCCACTTCTTATCATTATTATAGTAAATCCCATACTACCCCACTTTGGACTCTACTGGCTCGAACCGGGTTTTGGTTCAGCCCGACTCAACTCGACTCTATGCAACGACTCGATATAGTAGGATGTCACAGTTCTCCCCTCCTAAATAAAAAACTTCGTCCCGAAGTTTACCTGTTGTGAACAAATGTGGATACTGTTGTCGCGGGTTTCTTCAGATTCCCAAGTTGCTTCTTCTGTTTTATGATTCCTCCAAAGAACTTTTACCAATGCTATTTTCTTATTCCGCAATTCTTTAATTTCTCTGGCTAGGATCTGCACTGGTTCTTCTTTATAAGTGAGATCTGGCTGAATCTCAATCTCTTCTGCTGATAACACGTGTGATGGGTCTGATATGTATTTCCTTAACATTGATACGTGAAAGACATTATGAATTCGACCTAAGGTTGAAGGTAATGCTAGGCGATAGGCTAATGGTCCTACACGTTCAACAATCTCGTATGGACCAATAAACCTAGGACTCAGCTTACCCTTTCTTCCAAACCTGAGGATCTTTTTCCATGGTGAAACTTTTAGAAATACTTTATCACCGACCGTATATTCAATGTCCTTTCTCTTTAAATTAGCATAGGACTTTTGTCGATCACTTGCTTCTTTCAGCCGTTTTCTGATGATTTCCACCTTCTCTTCTGTTTCCCTAACCAATTCTGGACCCAGAATCTTCTTCTCACTAAGTTCTGTCCAACACACAGGTGTCCTGCATTGTCTGCCATACAACGCTTCATATGGTGCCATCTTAATGCTCGATTGATAGCTGTTGTTGTAGGCAAATTCCATGAGATGTACATATCTGTCCCAGCTGCCTTCAAATTCTATAACACATGATCTCATCATGTCTTCCAGGATTTGAATTACTCTCTCTGACTGGCCATCTGTCTGAGGATGAAATGCAGTGCTGAAATGCAGTTTTGTTCCTAATGCTTCCTGCAGTTTACTGCAGAACTTCGATGTAAACCTTGGATCACGATCAGATATAATGGATGATGGAACTCCATGTAGTCGAACTATTTCTCTAACATAAATTTCTGCTAACTTGTCCAGAGAATAGTCCATCCTGACTGGTAGAAAGTGCGCGGACTTAGTTAATTTGTCTACAATTACCCTTACTGCATCAAGCTTCCGCTGCGTCTGAGGTAATCCGGTAACAAAATCCATCATGATCTGATCCCATTTCCATGTTGGCACTGTTATTGGATGAAGCAACCCAGCTGGCAATTGATGTTCTGCTTTTATTTATTGACATGTCAGACATCTTATTACAAAATTTCCAATGTCTTTCTTCATGCCCGGCCACCAATAACCTTTCTTCAAATCTTGATACATCTTAGTACTGCCTGGATGCATTGTATATGGACTGTTGTGAGCGTCATGCAGAATCTTCTGTCTGATCTCTCCTGTTTGTGGTACAACAACTCTGTCTTCATAAAATAATACTCCACTATTATCCAATTTGAATTTCCTACCATGGTCTTCTTGTACTTGTTTAACCCATGTTGCTATTTGCTTATCTTTCTTCTGTGCTTCTATAACTTCCTGAACCCAAGATGGTTGTACTTGCATCTGTGCTAGAATAGCTCCCTGCTGTTGCAACTTCATACTGATTCTCATTTATCTCAAAGCATACAATGATTTCCGGCTAAGGGCATCAGCTACCACATTGGCTTTGCCCGAATGGTAATTAATGACATAATCATAATTAGCCAGAATCTGCATCCACTTCCATTGTCTTGAATTCAAGTCTTTCTGTGTCGATAAATACTTTAAACTCTGATGATCTATATAAATGTAACACTTCTCACCGTACAGATAATGTCGTCATACTTTGAATGCTAGAACAATGGCTGCTAGTTCTAAATCATGGGTTGGATAATTCAATTCATGTGGCTTCAACTGTCTGGATACATAGGCCACCACTTTCCTGTCTTGCATGAGTACACATCCTAACCCAGTATGAGAGGCATCACTGTAAATCTCAAATTCTTTACCTAACACTGGCTAGGTCTGTAACACCCCTTCCCGGTCACCCGTAAACCCGAATAAACCGAGTCGAGACGTTACAAACTGGTTGACTGTATGGCCTGACATGCTTAAATCATAATGTATATTGAATATAATAGCATGCTGATACTGTATACAAAAATAATGTAATTTATATTTACAAAACATGATACTAGTTTACAAAATGAAATGGGCCCAACTGAGTGCCCTGTACATGCCATAAAAAGGGTAGACAAAGATACATATCCAAATGAGTAACTACCCTGAAGACTGAGTCTTCTACAGATGAACTGCAGCAGTTGTAAGCCGACTCTCTACCGTCCAATCTCAAAACCTGCGAGTTAAACAGGTAACTCGCTGAGCAATAAAGCTCAGTGGATATCTCAACAGATAAAGAAACAATTAAGCACATACATGTATAGAAAGAACCATGTAAACACATATGGCACATATAAGCACACACATCATGATACTTTCATGATACCTGATTATCTTTTGTACTGTTTATAATATATTGTATAATTCATGAAATGTTATGTCAAGATGTAACACCCGCCGCCCAGTCCCGAGAGACCCGACGGCGGATGCCACATTCGGTGCCGGAGACACCGTCTTAACTTAACATATAAATCATAAAACTAAAATTTATAATTAGAAGTAACTGAGTAGTCACCAGTTTCACAAGTAAATTTTTTTTTATTTTTATAATAGCAATTTCATTTCATTTTCTTATCTTTTTTTTTTTATATATATATACATTGGGAAAAATCCTACAGAAATACTGTAAGCATATCCCTATAAAAACTGAGCTCACCAAACATGTGAATACAAAATACTCTCAATTAAACTCTAAACTTCCAACATCTCCAAATAATCATTATAACATAACAACACCTTTATATTTTTATAACTGAATAAATCCTCAATAGTATTTTAGATCCATCAATTAATTGCATTCATTATATCTATCAAGTCTTAATGAACTAATCGTATCAACTGACTTCAAATATTTCATATTCAATCATTTAATAAATCTTATTCTTCTCTCCAAATATATACATCAAAATACTTTATAATTACATACTTCAATTATATTTCAAATAACATAATATCTGAAAATGTAACAATTATACATGCCATCATTCTTCATTATATAAATCTCAATCGACTACTACCAAATTAGTCACTTCTGCTTTGATATTACTCTTCAAATCTTCAAGTAGCAACCACGATCTTCAACCTACGCGTGATAAAAATCGACGCGCTGAGTATAAAACTCAGTGGTGCTCATAATTCACATACTTACCAAAATTGCGATGGCAACTTACTTAAAAACAAATTTCATAAAATTATTTACAATCATAAATGCATTAAAATTCAACATACATTTCCATTTATAGCAAAACAAATAGCACATATACTAGTAATTAATAACATAAAGAATTTAATTCTTTATACCATAAATCCTTTACTTAAGACATTTTATCATCATAAATACTTTGGTTCCTTCAAATAAACTTATAATTAATAACATAAATAATTCTTTCAAATCATAAATTCATTACTTAAACATTATACCAATACATATACTCTTTATTTTTAATATCATGTACCGAAATATCATGCTTTGAAAATTCATTTGATAACATAATCAGTAATTTCCAAAGTAATGTTTGCTAAAATAATATGATCTCATTCGTTTAATTGTATTACAGATATTTTCCATAGGGCTCTCATACACTTAGGAGAAAGAGAAGCAGATAGGTTTTCAGAACAGATTCAGAATGGCCTTAGGTCGCGAACAGATTCAGAACATATAGAGCGCGTCCGCCCTAACAGAACAGAAGACACCCACGTGTCTAGCATATGATCATAGCTTCTTATCAGAATGGCATCAAATGCCGAGCATGCTCATCAGACAGAATAAAATCAAATCACGCATCAAATTCACACTAAGTATATTAGAGCCCAAAATCCTTATTTTAATTCTTACTTCATATCACTTATCAGAAAACTTGTCTTATTCATTAGTCTTCCTAAATTCATAATGTAAGCTTACTTTAGAATCATACTTAAACATAATTACTGAACATAGACAATTTCTTATCATATGAAATCATACATGTAAGCTTACTTCAGAACTTAAGTAACTCATATACTTAAACATAATTACGTAATATAGGAAATTTATCATAAATCCCTTTTCTTTTAAAACTTTCTTAAAGTCATAATGAAATTTATCATAAGAAATTTCTTATCATATAAAATCATATTTTCCTTATTCAAAATTCAAAGCACATACACCTTAGATACCCATTTCTTTGTTCAAACTCTAAACATATAAAAGTTATCAAATAATCATACTTATATCATATATATAAAATAATGAAATAAACCTTAGTACCCTTAGGTGGAATTTGCTTATTTAATGACAAACAAGGGGAGGAATTTGCTTCTCCAATCAAGCATGCTAACATAACTCTTATGCACAAAAGTATCCATTTCAACCCTCATCATGCATTATCTAAACCAATTCCACACTTTTTCAATTTATATCCATTTAAACATATCCACTACAACACTTCTCAAACTTATGTTTTATTTTTGTCAAATAAATGCTAAAACATACAAATAATCAAGAGAACTTCATCACACATGATTTATACATACTTTCATCCAAATAAACCTATGATTTAAGACATAGAAAATTTTCAGCATTAATATAACCTTGACCTTTGCTAGGTTTTTAAGACATAACTTAAGTTATGTGTCTCCAAATTGAGTGATGTTTAATTCATTAGAAAGCTAAGACAAAATACTACAAATGTTATGAAGGGACCACAGCCCAGATCAATCTTTAAGATGGCAAAAAAAAGCTAGGAACACTGACCAATAGTCCAGACCTGATTCAGCAGAACTAATTTCAATGTTTATCAAATTCCTACTTATCCAAACACTCAAATCAAACCAATCCAAAACCAGAGAAGTATCAAGACACAAGGAAACAACTCTGATGAAGAACTCAGAACATAATCTTATCATTATAGTGGTCAAAATGGGCACTCAAGTCAGTGATGCATGTAGCCCGTCATAACAGAGTCAGTTTAGGTGTTTTAGCCATAAGTTGAGCTATATGTATCCAACTTGGACACAAGAGGATGGGTTGGAAAGCTAAGAAGTAGACCTAAAACTTTCATGAAGGACTCAGACACCAATGGAAAATGAAAAGGATCGAAAAACAGTCCTTAATCACACCCAATAACACTTTTTCCTAATTTCAGCTTACTTACATCATATACAAGGTAGAGATTTCTACCACATACTAAATACTCATCAAATATCATCTTAAGATCATAAATCCACAAAGAATAACAAGAAAACTTAAGGCTTTATTCATCAATAGGTTCTGCCACTCTTGAAGAATGAAGAAGAAATTGTTTTCCTTATCAAGTCAACATATAAGCATGCTTAGAAATCTCCCAAGAACACATTTATACCACCAAAATTCAATAATCAAATCATTTCATATAAAATTCCCAATTTTCACAAATAGTATAAACTTCACAAAATCAAAAGTTTAAATAAGGTAAGAGGATTTATGAACACTTACCTTAAACATAAGCTCTAACAAGCTTAAATAAGACTCTTGATGCCTTAGTTTTCCCTTGTCTTTGGTAGGAAGTTCTCCACCCTTTGTCCTCCTAATTACTTGAAATTATTCACCAAATATCATTTCTCAAGCTTTAATCTCAAAGATTGATTAATTAGATCAAGTTGAATGGTGTCAAATTGGTGGATTTAGTGAGTATAAGTGAAGAAAACAAAGAGAAGAGAAAGAGAGGCTCAAGTTAAAATGGAGGAGAAGAAGAAAGAAGTTCACGTTAGATGGATAGGAAGAGGAAGAAAACATGTTGCTCAAATAATGGAGTTGACTAAAGGGTAATTTGGTCCTTTCACCAAAATTGGATGGCTAGGATTGAGCAATGTAATTCAATCTAATGGCTACAAATATTCTCCAAATTAAATTCCTTCAAAATATTATTTATCTCCATAAAAATTCTTAAATTTAATCCTTAAAAATAATTCCTCTAATTTCCTTAATTAA